>NC_083589.1:59801381-60101381 GCF_027579695.1 Neoarius graeffei | reverse complement strand
ATCAAATAAAAATCTAACAAAGATTATATTCAAAGAATAGGGTGCCTAAGACTTTTGCAAAAAAAACAAAAAACAAAAAAACAACAACCTAGAATTAAAAACATTTTTACAAGTAAAATGTGGGTATGTCTCAGAACAAGATCTGATCTCATCTCATCTCATCTCATTATCTGTAGCCACTTTATCCTGTTCTACAGGGTCGCAGGTGAGCTGGATCCTATCCCAGCTGACTACGGTCGAAAGGCGGGGTACACCCTGGACAAGTCGCCAGGTCATCACAGGGCTGACACATAGACACAGACAACCATTCACACTCACATTCACACCTACGCTCAATTTAGAGTCACCAGTTAACCTAACCTGCATGTCTTTGGACTGTGGGGGAAACCGGAGCACCCGGAGGAAACCCACGCGGACACGGGGAGAACATGCAAACTCCGCGCAGAAAGGCCCTCTCCGGCCACGGGGCTCGAACCCGAACCTTCTTGCTGTGAGGCAACAGCGCTACACCAGTGGCTACACCACCGTGCCGCCCTCAGAACAAGATGGAAATTTAAAAATTATGATAAAATATTTTGAAAATTATTTTAAAGCCACAAAATTTTGCACTCTGATTTTTTTTGTGTGAAATGAAAAATAGGAAAATTAATTTCTCTTTTCAAATTTATACTAAAAAATAGAATACAAAGCTAAAATATTATATTATTATACATTTTGAGAATGTATCTAAAAAATAATTTAAAAAGCCAACATACAAATGAAAACGAAGTAACGAGAAAATATATTGAAAATATTTCAAAAAGCCACTGAACCCATTCAGTCTCCAGAGCTTACATATGAGTTTTAGATAATTTTTTAGCACATTTTTAAAAATATTAACATCCTAACATGCACTATTTACCTTTTTGTTGTTTGTAATAATGAAGGAAGATCTTTAAAACTGAATACCTAACACAATGAATTAGCTTTCTTTAATTTATCCGAAGGGTATATAAACTTTTGCACATCATTGTAGGCTTGAATTTTGGTTTCAAATGAGTCCATGTGATCTTTTAATCAATGCGGGAATGTAATTATGTCTGTTTTATTTCTCTCAGGGAATTTGATTAAACTTGGAGCTGATATTTATAGGTTATGGTTGTGAGTGGACATTTCTAGTGGATTATTCGAGATAATTCCATGCCGTGTCTGATAGAGAAACAGAATAATCCGCCCATGTTTATGTTTCTGTATGAGCTGGTGAGTGTTTAACACACTGACACACAGTGACACAAATGTCAGTCCTCCGTGTGTGTCCTTCTGCTCTTCATCTCCTGCTGCTGCTAAATTCAGAGAGCTATTAGGACACAATGGATTGATGAAACGCCTCGCTTTGCCCATTTGGTTACTCTTGTGGAAAATAGATTTCCTGTCTCTCATTATTGTCGCACACAACCAGGACACACACCTATTTTAACCTCGTACGAAATGATGTGGATTTCTGAGAGCTTTCAGCCGAGAAGGCAGCATGAGTCTGAGCTGGAGGTTTGAGTTGAGAGAACAATCGAGAACATAACCAGCTATGACTTTAGGAATATTTGCTCATTATTCAACCTGAGTGTGTGTGTGTGTGTGTGTGTGTGTGTATGTGTGTGTGTGTGTGTTTGATGGGTGTGTTTGTGTGTCTGTGGTGTGTGTGTGTGTTTGAGGTGTGTGTGTGTGTGTTTGAGGGGTGTGTCTGTGTGTGTGGTGTGTGTGTGTGTGTTTGAGGTGTGTGTGTGTGTGTGTGTGAGGAGTGCGTGTTTGAAGGGTGCATGTTTGAGGAGTGTGTGTGTGAGGAGTGTGTGTGTGAGTGTGTGTGAGGAGTGTGTGTGTGAGGAGTGTGTGTGTGAGGAGTGTGTGTGTGAGTGTGTGTGAGGAGTGTGTGTGTGTGTGAGGAGTGTGTGTGTGAGTGTGTGAGGAGTGTGTGTTTGAAGGGTGCATGTTTGAGGAGTGCGTGTTTGAAGGGTGCGTATTTGAGAAGTGTGTGTGTGTGTGTGTGTGTGTGTGTGTGTGTGTGTGTGTGAGAGGAGTGTGTGTGTGTGTGAGGAGTGTGTGTGTGTGTGTGTGTGCGTGAGGAGTGTGTAAGTGCACAGTAAGTTTGTAGCTTGTGTCTGACTCTGACTGAAGATGAGACTATGAGAGTTTTAATGAAGCCAGATGTGAGATGTGATGTGGTGAGGTTTGATAAGGTGCTGAAGTGGTTAAGTGAGAGGTGGAGATCCTTCAGTCTGTAGGAGTCTAGGCTTGGACCCAGACTGCAACTCTATATACGTACATGCCATTAAGTGCAAAAGTATGTACCCCTGGAAAAGATTAAGATTGTTAAAGGGGACTAGATGGACATGAAAAGGGAATTGCTGTGTCATGTGTTTCTTATAGAGTATTAAGATAGATAGATGGATGGATGGATAGATAGATAGATAGATAGCACACCATATGGCAGCTGGCACAATAATGACATTTTGTTTCTGTTGATAAAGTAATTATTCTGTCATGTCTGTCATATATATCTATTTATCTATCAATCTATCAAGCATTAACATTGTTAGATAGTGTTAAGATTAAAGCTTTCTAAAAAATGTAATTATTTTGTTATGTCTGTCATAGATAGATAGATAGATAGATAGATAGATAGATAGATAGATAGATAGATAGATAGAGTGGTGCTTGAAAGTTTGTGAACCCTTTAGAATTTTCTATATTTCTGCATAAATATGACCTAAAACATCATCAGATTTTCACACAAGTCCTAAAAGTAGATAAAGAGAACCCAGTTAAACAAATGAGACAAAAATATTATACTTGGTCATTTATTTATTGAGGAAAATGATCCAATATTACATATCTGTGAGTGGCAAAAGTATGTGAACCTCTAGGATTAGCAGTTAATTTGAAGGTGAAATTAGAATCAGGTGTTTTCAATCAATGGGATGACAATCAGGTGTGAGTGGGCACCCTGTTTTATTTAAAGAACAGGGATCTATCAAAGTCTGAGCTTCACAACACGCTTGTGGAAGTGCGTCATGGCACGAACAAAGGAGATTTCTGAGGACCTCAGAAAAAGCGTTTTTGATGCTCATCAGGCTGGAAAAGGTTATAAAACCATCTCTAAAGAGTTTGGACTCCACCAATCCACAGTCAGACAGATTGTGTACAAATGGAGGAAATTCAAGACCATTGTTACCCTCCCCAGGAGTGGTCGACCAACAAAGATCACTCCAAGAGCAAGGCGTGTAATAGTCGGCGAGGTCACAAAGGACCCCAGGGTAACTTCTAAGCAACTGAAGGCCTCTCTCACATTGGATCATGTTAATGTTCATGAGTCCAACATCAGGAGAACACTGAACAACAATGGTGTGCATGGCAGGGTTGCAAGGAGAAAGCCACTGCTCTCCAAAAAGAATATTGGTGCTCATTTGCAGTTTGCTAAAGATCACGTGGACAAGCCAGAAGGCTATTGGAAAAATGTTTTGTGGACGGATGAGACCAAAATAGAACTTTTTGGTTTAAATGAGAAGCGTTATGTTTGGAGAAAGGAAAACACTGCATTCCAGCATAAGAACCTTATCCCATCTGTGAAACATGGTGGTGGTAGTATCACGGTTTGGGCCTGTTTTGCTGCATCTGGGCCAGGACGGCTTGCCATCATTGATGGAACAATAAATTCTGAATTATACCAGCGAATTCTAAAGGAAAATGTCAGGACATCTGTCCATGAACTGAATCTCAAGAGAAGGTGGGTCATGCAGCAAGATAACGACCCTAAGCACACAAGTTGTTCTACCAAAGAATGGTTAAAGAAGAATAAAGTTAATGTTTTGGAATGGCCAAGTCAAGGTCCTGACCTTAATCCAATGGAAATGTTGTGGAAGGACCTGAAGCGAGCAGTTCATGTGAGGAAACCCACCAACATCCCAGAGTTGAAGCTGTTCTGTACGGAGGAACGGGCTAAAATTCCTCCAAGCCGGTGTGCAGGACTGATCAACAGTTACCGCAAACATTTAGTTGCAGTTATTGCTGCACAAGGGGGTCACACCAGATACTGAAAGCAAAGGTTCACATACTTTTGCCACTCACAGATATGTAATATTGGATCATTTTCCTCAATAAATAAATGACCAAGTATAATATTTTTTGTCTCATTTGTTTAACTGGGTTCTCTTTATCTACTTTTAGGACTTGTGTGAAAACCTGATGATGTTTTAGGCCATATTTATGCAGAAATATAGAAAATTCTAAAGAGTTCACAAATTTTCAAGCACCACTGTAGGGGCTTGCTTTACTTCAGCTTTATTTATTTCTAGAGTGATATTGTGTCTTGTATCTGTCATAGAGCATTAATTGAAGACAGACAGACAGATAGATAGATAGATAGATAGATAGATAGATAGATAGATAGATAGATAGATAGATAGATAGATAGATAGATAGATAGATCGCACCCCATGTGGCAGGTGACACAATAATGACATTTTGTTTCTCTTTATAAAGTAATTATTGTGTCATGTTTGTCATATCTGTCTGTCTGTCTGTCTAGTATTAACATTGTTAGGCAGTGTTAAGATTAACTCTTTAAAAAATTCATTATTTTGTCATGTCTGTCATAGATAGATAGATAGATAGATAGATAGATAGATAGATAGATAGATAGATAGATAGATAGATAGATAGATAGAGGCTTGCCATATCTTAGCTAGAGAAAAACTGGTTATTTATTTCTAGAGTGATATTATTGTGTCCTGTGTCAGTCATAGAGCATTCATTGAAGATAGATAGATAGATAGATAGATAGATAGATAGATAGATAGATAGATAGATAGATAGATAGATAGATTAAGGAAGTTGGACGTATAGTTCCAGAATATTTATCTCACTGATTAATTGGCAGGGTTTTGTTCAGTAACACTGGATTAGACTCTTTTCACTCAGGTGTAAGAAGGTCTGAGGTTTGCGTTGATTGGGCGGTTACACTCGACCCGGATTAATCTCAGACTTTCACAATAAAACGAATTTTCACTGCAAATTGTCTGGAGTCCAGGACTAGGTTCATTAGTTTTGCATCGTTAAAGTCTTTTACATCACACTCTTAATCCTGCTCAGGGATCTGTACAGGAAAACACTTCATCCAACATTCCTCATAATACAACACCAGACAGACAGTGACGACCCAGATGTGTGTGTGTGTGTGTGTGTGTGTGTCAGCTTGGTTTGATGAGTTTAAGATTTTAAAGTTTGATACAAGGGACACGGCTGTGTATAAGGTCATCATCTCTCAGTATAAAGCTTTCATGTAAATCTCCTGCTTGTGAAACACAGTCACACACTGTGAGGAAATAAAGACACTCGCGAGACTCAAATGCCTTTTACACACTATACGAGGACGAGTCAAGTTCACCGCTCATCAGGAAACAAGCAAACATGAGGATCATGCACTTGATCATTTCCCTGAGTCGGTATCAATGAACATAACAACATAACACTACATTAATTACAGGTGTTTATCAGACGCTGTTATCCAGAGTGACATACAACACACCCAGAGCAGCAGTTAGGGGCTCGGTGCCTTGCTCAAGGGCACATCAGCCATTCCTGCTGGTTCAGGGACTCAAACCAGTGACCTTTTAGTCCCAAAGCTGCTTCTCTGACCATTAGGCCATGGCTTCCCGCTAGCTAATTAGCTCATGTTATTAAATTACGCTTGCTAGTCAATTTCCGGGCAATGAAAACATTTTTGGAGCTTTTACTCGATAATATATCTGTTCCTCAAAGTTGTCTTAGTGCCGAATGATGCTTTCGAAACTTTTGCCAGCTCTGACTTCCAGAAAACTTTCCCAAGTTTTGTTATTTCCCTGATAGCTGTGGTATTTCTTTGAGCCCAACCCGCGCAGCATCTCCTCGGCACATCAGCACTGTATTAGGCCTGAGAAATAAACTGCTCTGTGTGTGAAATGGCCCTTTATGACGTCTGATTTATTGTCTGCTTCACTGGTGCTGACGAGCCGGCGTATTGCTTTGAGAGAGGAGCGCCAGCCGAGGATCACGTCTCGCCGAGAAATCAACCCCCCTCTCTCCACCTCCTCCTACTCCCTCCTTTCCCTTTTTTCATTCCTCCTCTTTCTTCTTCATCGCTATTGCAAGAAAGCTTTGCCTGATGAAAGTCATGGATCTTGTACGTGAGAGAGTGCATTTCTCGTGATTCAAATATACTCCTGCGGTATGTTCGTCAACTTTTTTTTGCTTTTTGATTTAGTCGAGGCTCTGACTTGTAAGAGCTGCTTTCCGTCATAAATAATCTGCTCTTAAACACATACGCACACACAGTTACACAGAGAATCATTTCAGAGCAGAGAAAAGAAAAGAGCGATAGAGAGAAGGCATTATGTAAACCTGCGCAGGTGAAACGAGGAGAGACAGGTGCAAGACGGATGAATTCGGGATCCGGAGGCTTGCATGGGGAGAGGAGGAGAGAGTGTCAGGAGCCAAGATGTAGCAGCGCTGTTGCTAAAGAAGGAAGCAACTGATTTGTCGACAAGCTCAGGTAAAGTGAGAAAGGGGAAAAAAAAAACCCAGACTGATATGCAGGTCGCTCACTGGCAGAGAGAGAAGTTTTGCAGCTGTGCAATTTGAAAAAACAACAACAAAACACCTGTGTTATCATTAAAGCTCTTTTCGGAAATAATGTTTGATCATTTGTTTTTAATTAAGTGATTAATCTATTAATGAATGCAACTGTTTTTTTTCTCTTTCGCATTTTCATTCACACTTGAAGATTAATCTTTTTAATTAACGTGCTGTTCAAAAGCATCCGAGCCTCATTTTATAATGAAATTCTGAGTTAGCAGTTTGTGTAACTACATCACCGACAGTCACTAAAGAAAGCGATGCAGCAGCGCTTTATTCCTTTAGTTTATCCAGAATCCAGATCTCTCTACACGCTGCTCAAGCTGTTCAGCTTTCAAAGCTTCAACTTTCACACTAACACCTAGTCTGGTTAACACCAGACCATATCACAAGTGAAATATGGTCTGGAATCCGCCTATTGAATTTCTCGTAGGGGAGGTGTGGTTTACGATTGTCAACGGCCGTTTATTGGACGTTGCGAATGTCTATCATTTGGCGTATACGTAGCCCATGACCAATCATGGCAGTTGTACCCGGTGACGTAGTTAGAGCGACGAAGAAGACGAAGAGGCGAAGAAAGACTGAAACGCCAAACGCTGTTCTTTTTTTAAAACAAACTTTCGCTCTAAACTATCAGAACAGTGTCTAAAGCTTGATCGAAAGTTTGGTTCGTATCGCTCGCCGCCTTGTTAAATGTGATCCGTAAACAGTCCCAAATAAACTACAAGCTTCCGTTTGTCGAGTAGTACACGTCACCGTCTTTCCACCCCTCCCCACTCTCTGATTGGCTCCCTAACTCAGGCGAGCCTTTAGACCATAGTTTCCATGCTGTCTTTTCAGATCGGAAAGATTGTGCAAAGCAGCATGGGATTTCCCAGGCTAACTAACACCACCATCAAGACGTCATACTCGTCATACTCGCCATCATGAGTCTCCAAACTCGAGCTGGGTTTCAGTTGCAATTTTGTGCAAAACTGAAACAATATTTGAAAAGTTTCAGCAGAACACAACAGTCTGTGTTCACACTGAGTGATGTTCTGCGATTAAACCTGGTTTTCTCCTCTCGCGTTAGCTCTTACAGAACGCTCTTTTTTCGATAAGATAGCATTCCTGTTTGCTCTGCATTTCATTTCATGTCATGTCATGTGACTTAAATGCAAAAAATATGTTTCCGTTTCAACTTTGTGAAATCAATTTTGCTTTATCGACTCGTCTGAGAACGCACCTCATGTGAGTGTAAAAACATTTTTTTTTGCAATATTTAAGTTTTTTTTCCAAACTCATGTTTCCATTACTCGATTTTTAGTTTGCAATTTCAAATTGATGGGCGGCACGGTGGTGTAGTGGTTAGTGCTGTCGCCTCACAGCAAGAAGGTTCGAGCCCCGTGGCCGGCGAGGGCCTTTCTGTGCAGAGTTTGCATGTTCTCCCCGTGTCCGCGTGGGTTTCCTCCGGGTGCTCCGGTTTCCCCCACAGTCCAAAGACATGCAGGTTAGGTTAACTGGTGACTCTAAATTGACCGTAGGTGTGAATGTGAGTGTGAATGGTTGTCTGTGTCTATGTGTCAGCCCTGTGATGACCTGGCGACTTGTCCAGGGTGTACCCCGCCTTTCGCCCGTAGTCAGCTGGGATAGGCTCCAGCTTGCCTGCGACCCTGTAGAAGGATAAAGCGGCTACAGATAATGAGATGAGATGAGAATTTCAAATTGCGTGTTAAAGAGGTTCACAGAAACACAGCGAATGTATTCACCAGTGAGCGAAGCAAAGGAGTGAAAATATTTTCAATATGAGAAGATAAACTTCATACTGAAGCTTCACACCACAGTGTAATGTTCTTTATATTAAATGGATGCATCCACAAAAAAAAAATACACAAGTTAATCAAAAGAATTTTAAATTTGATTTTTGATAATGCACGTCGAGTCAGCGGGAAAACACTGGGAGTGATGTCAATGTAGTGAAATATCAGGACTTATTCTATCCACATTCACTGGATATGAGCAATCGCGTGCTCTGATTGGCTGCTCTACTACTAGGATATCAGCTCATATGCCGTGAGTAGAGAAAAACAAAATGGCGGCGCGTGTTGCTGAATCAACCGAAGATGAAATAAAAACTCTACTCGAAAACAAAACCACAAAAATCATTATCAAGTATTTAAAAGAAACAGAAATAGCTAAAAGAATATTGCGCCCCCACCCCCAGTATCTCCTGTTCCACACTCTAGCCCAGTTGGTGGCAGTAATGCACCTTTAAATTTGTTTGCCAACCATCAAAAAACCCTAAAGAAGAAGAAGAAGAAAATCTCAAAAATACAAAAAAAGCAATAAAATATGGAACGAAAGCATTTGATGGTAAAAACGTATCTTTTTTATTTTTCAAGAATTATTATCACATTTTTCACAAATTGCTCCTGTCATTCCGCCGGTTTGTTTACATTCTAAGTGGAAATGATTTTGTCTGATGTTTTGTATAAAGTTTTTATTCATCAAATTTGAAAAAAATACAAATAAAAATGCTCTGTTTCTAAAAATCCAGTGAATGTGGATAGAATAAAACAGTTATTCCACTCAATCTCGTCGTACATGGATTATAGCGCTATCAGCTCATGTACGACTCGATTTTGTGGAATAACTGTTAAATATGTCACTCAGATCTTTGATGTATTTCGTATGAAAAATGCAAGTTTTTCAACACGAGAAGATTAATATCTTCAACCCAACATGTGATTTTCTTTTTTATCATATCGACACATTCACAAGCAAAAAGTTCCCAAATTTACCAAAACAAAATTTATCGTCGATTTCCTCACGAGTGACATATAGAGATTTATGTCATGGCTTTGGTTCTCCATGTCCCGGATGGAGCTCAGATCAAAAATATCACTCACTCACTCATCCTCGCTGGCTCGTGAGAGCGTGGTGCCTCGGCAGATGACCCTCCAGTTCGTTCTGTTCTCGGCAGCGAGCCAGGCTGTGCAGAGGTTAAGTCCGGCCTCTCTCAGGTCTGCCTTAAGCTGGTCAAGCCACCTGGTCCGGGGTCTCCCTCTGGGGCGGGACCAGTGGGGTGGGGCAGGTTCCCTGATCAGGTTGGCCAGCTCGAGAGGTGGTGTTGTTCTGGCTATGTGGCCGAAGAGACGGAGGCGGGCTGATTGGATTAGTCTGGAGACTGGTGGCTGGTTGGTCAGCTGGCGTACTGTGGCATTCGAGGTGAAGTTGTACCACTGGAGCCTACGCAGACACTTGCTGTCAAAGGCATCCAGGAGCCATTCTTGAGTGGCTGTCAGGGTCCAGGCTTTTGCGCCGTACAACAGGATCGACAGTACCAGGCTGTTGTACAGTCTGATCTTAGTGTGGAGAGAGAGATGACTGTTGGTCCAGATGGTGGAAAGAGCTGCCATGGCTGCAGTAGCCCGGCCAATGCGGGTCCTGATGTCTGCTGTGCTTTTGCAGTTGGAGGTCAGGATGCTGTCAAGGTAGCTGAACTTCTCCAGCACTTTGACCTCCTGGGTGCTGATTACTGGTGTAGCTGGGGACGGTTCGAAGTTGCTTAGGCTTTGGATCTTTGTTTTGTTCCAGCTGATCATCAGTCCCAGTGGTTTGGTTGCCTTGTCCATGACCTTGAGGGCGAGGTGGAGGGTCTGAACTAATTCAGCAAGGATGGCCACATCGTCCGCATAGTCCAGATCAGAGATGGTCACCTTGCCAAAGCTAGCTCCACAGGCACTCTGAGCCACAGTGCTTCCCATCACATGGTTGATGGCGGTGTTGAAGATGGTTGGTGCCAAAACGCATCCCTGCCGGACGCCGCTGTTTATGAAAAAGGTGTCCGACAGCATCCTGTTCACTCTTACGCAGGAGACTGTGTTGGAGTAGAGGAGGGACAGCAAGTCCAGCAGTTTTGCAGGGACTCCCAGGAATTTGAGAATCTTCCACAGAGCTTTCCTGTCCACGGAGTCAAATGCTTGCTTTAAATCCACATAGGCAGCGTAGAGAGGCTTCCTGTACTCCCGTCTCATCTCTGCTAGGAGCCTAAGTGTCAGGATCCTATCGACTGTGGAGCGGCCTGGGGTAAATCCACTCTGTTCCTGTCATTGCTTCCGGAGAAGAAGCGGTTGCAGTCTGGTTAGGATGATGTGGGCAAACACTTTCCCTGGGACGCTCAGCAAGGTTATACCCCTGTAGTTGCTGCAGTTGCTCTTGGGGCCCTTCTTCCAAAAGGGGAGAATGATTCCATGATGCCAGTCGGTAGGGATGGTCTCAGAGTTCCAGACGCAGGAGATCAGAGAGTGCAGTTGTTTCACCACGGGTGGGCCGCCGTGTAGCAGCAGTTCAGGAGGAATGCCATCAGCACCAGCAGCCCGTCCAAGCTGGCGCTTGTGTATGGCCTTCTCTACCTCATCTGGGCTGGGGGGCTCAGTTGAGATGGACTTGTCCTCAGTGGCCTGGGCTGCTAAGGCATCCAGCTCTGGAGATGGGGGTGGCGGTGGCCGATTGAGGAGTTGAGAGAAGTGTTCTCGCCAGCGATCCAGCTGTTGTTCAGGAGTATCCAGTTCGGATCCGTCTAGAGCTGTCACACAGGCTGTGGGAGGGGTTGTTTTCCCTGTGAGGGTTCTGAGTGTCTTGTACAGGGTGCCCTGGTTCCCCCTATGTGCAGCTGACTCTGCTGTATCAGCAAGTTTGTCAAGCCACTCAAAAATATGAGTAGCGTATTTCCCAGTAAAACACTCGTGACCATACAATATAACATACTGCATTGCATTGCATTCTGGGACTTTGAGTTTAATGTTTGCACCCAAATCTCCACTCCTTGTGCACTGGATTTCTCATAGAGCTCTTGTTGAACTTTGCTTGAAAATGTCAAGTGAAACAAAATGCTTGTTTTGTTCTGTTTTTGGATCAAACAGCAAAATCTGTTTTGAGATCGTGGAATTTTTTTTTCTCCTATCATAAGTACACTCGCGATAACGAAGTCAGTGTAGCGGACGACCTCGATCTTCTCACAGGAATAACGAATCACAGCTCCAACCAACAAATCATTAAACACATCACAAATATTTCAATATTTAATGTTTCAGGGTGGAGTTTTATTTTAGTGTGTGTGTGTGTGTGTGTGTGTGTGTGTGTGTGTGTGTGTGTGTGTGTTCAGGAGCCAGTAACGAGCTTCCCCTTTCTCATGCACTTTCTAATGAGAACCTAAACTGCTTTTAACTGCATAAGCTCCTCTATTTAAGAATAATCAGACGCTGTATAGACATAAGGTCCATTATGGAAGAATATTCCATTTCCCTCATCTGATGTCGAGCAGCTAATTTGCTTTGATCACTGTTTTATGGCCTTCCTGAACCCGGCTTGTTTAATTGAATAGAGTTTCATTAAGGCCATGGTAATCAGTGATAAATCAGCAGCCTGCTCGCTGAAAGGTAGCGTGGCACAGGAAGCGTCTCTGTGTCTAACCCAATAAGAGGAAGTCGAAGATGAGGCAGCATGGAGCTAGCATCCCGTGTGGTTCACACAACAATGAAGTGCACCACTGTTTATGTTGATTGTGTGCATTCATTGTTTTTTTTTTTTTTGAGGTATTACATGTCATTTTTCTTTGCTTACTGAATCAATGATTTTTATGAATCCTGACTGAATATCTTAAGAGACACTGGTTAAATCCAGACCTGCTAAGCAGGATTAGAGTCAGTCCGATCAGGACGAGACGGAGAGAACAAGGCCGATGTCAACATGCTCCTCAAATCCACTGGATTTGCCTGACTGGCTTTTGGGCTTGGGCCAGCGCTTTGAAACGCCTCCATTGTGTGCATCGTATAAAGCCTATACATCCCAGAGCGAGCATTTTACACCATGAATGGAACGCCATACAGATTTGTTATGTATCTGTCCGCTAATCCGAAGCCACAGAATAACACAAATGTCACATTAAACAACCGATAATAGGATACAATACCCTCCAAATGAATTGTGTACTATAATAAAGGCAATATTCTTACGGTGGGAATGTAAGATGGAAATGGTGATAAAACTGTCTCGTCTCGTCTCCTTCCGCTTTATCCAGGACCGGGTCGCGGAGGCAGCAGTCTAAGCATGGAAGCCCAAACTTCCCTTTCCCCAGACACCTCGGCCAGCTCCTCAGGAAGAACACCGAGGTGTTCCCAGGCCAGCCGAGAGACATGGTCCCTCCAGCGTGTCCTGGGTCTTCCCCGGGGCCTCCTCCCAGGGGGACATGCCTGGAACACCTCCCCAGGGAGGCGTCCAGGAGGCATCCGAAAAAGATGCCCGAGCCACCTCAGCTGATTCCTCTCGATGTGGAGGAGTAGCAGCTCTACTCCGAGCTCCTCCCGAGTGACTGTGCTTCTCACCCTATCTCTAAGGGAGCGCCCAGCCACCCTGCGAAGGAAACTCATTTCGGCCGCTTGTATCCGCGATCTTGTTCTTTCGGTCATTACCCAAAGCTCATGTCCATAGGTGAGGCAGTCGAAGGCAGGGGCCTCGACGACCTGATCCCCGGACACAGCGGCTAGCTGTTGGGACATGGAATGTGTGGATTGGGTGATAAAACTGATATAGAGAAAATAATAAACACCAAAGTAGCTTGTTTAATTTAAAAAGGCTTTGAAGAAGAAGTCATGTCATGATAACGGTCTGTCCTGTTCTGTTAATGCACAGGAAAGTCTATCAGTCGGTATATCAGACTCTCGCTGGGTGTGCTGTGAAAATTCCCCATGCAGATGCTCATCTAAGTTTCCAAACCTGTCATTGCTTAACTCTTGAATATTTTCTATCGTGAATGCTCTCATTAAAAAGCTTATAATCTCTGCTTTCCAAAGAAATGTATCTGGTTAAGATCTGTTCAGGATTTTGGGAGTAACGGCAGGTTGAAGTCGGTACAACAGAGTAAAAACTCTGCTCGTGGGACGTCAGGAAACTGCCAGTGCTTTTCTTTTTGAGTCACGGGAAAGTGGTCAGGCTCTCTCTCTCTCTCTCTCTCTCTCTCTCTCTCTGTGCGCATGTGTGTGTGTGTGGGTGGAGCTGAGCGTTGTGAGCGAGCGTGTGGAGCAGTGGCCTTTGGGCCAGGAGTGTATGTTTTTCTAACTTTTCTCTAATTTTTCTATCTTTAAATTTAAACACCTTAATCGTAGCGCTTTAACATCGGGTTACTTGATATAGTAAAATTAACACGGGGTTGTTTGGGTTTTGTTTACTGGGACGTCTGCTTCCACCTTTGTGCTGGAAGCATGGCTGTCCCAGGTATGGGTAGTAATCTTGATCAACTTACGTGGCGTCATGCAGTTAGAATTGTATCGACTACCAGCGTGGAAGTTTGCGGTTTAGCTGTCGGAAAACTTGTCAGACGTGACAATATTTTATCAGCAGCCCGCATGAATAACGCGGTTGTCCTGTTTCTAAGAGATGTCGAAATGGCGAATGATCTTGTTGAACGGGGAGTGGTAATTGATGGTGTTTTTACCTCAGTTCTTCTGCTCTCTACCACGTCTAGAAAGGTTGTTTTATCAAATGTACCACCATTTCTTAAGGATGATGTTTTGGCACAAACGTTATCACGTTATGGCAAACTGGTGTCACCTTTTAAAAAAATTCCTATCGCCAGTAAATCTCCGCTGCTTAGACATGTAGTGTCCTTTAGACGGTTCGTCTACCGTACATGATCTTGAAAGATAATAAGGACGAATTGGATCTAAGGCTGAATGTTAATGTTGACAATTTTAACTACGTTGTTTATGCAACAACCAGTGTGAAATGTTTGGGCTGTGGTGAAATTGGGCACCTGGTGCGTGCTTGTCCCTTTAAAGGGGGTGATTCAGATACCCCTTTTCCACCAAATCAGTTCCAGGGCTGGTTCGGGGCCAGTGCTGGTGCTGGTTCACAACTCGTTCAACTTGCGAGCCAGCTGAGAACCAGTTTGCTTTTCCATAGCTCGTGGTGCTAAGGGGAGCCACGTCATTATGTCGCTGTATATGTCAGTTACATCGCTGTATACATCAGTTACGTCGCTGCGTTTGCATAAACCTTGGCGCGAATCGAAGCAACAACAACACGGAGAAGAAGCAGCAGCAGCAACAACAACAACAATAATGGATGACTTCACGTTTGTACAGCTGCTGCTTCTCGGCGCTTAAAAATGGCAACCTTTCGCGGTCTTGCGATTGTTGTTGGTCTTAACAACTCCGCCCCCCCGCTGACGTAAGCGGTTCTTTCCTCTGGCCCAGCAAAGAGCTGGTGCAAGCCTGGAACCGGTTTTTCTGGCCCCAGAGCCAGTTCTTTGTCAGTGGAAACAGAAAACCCGGCTCCAAACTAAGCACTGGCCCCGAACCAGCCCTGGAACTGCTTTGGTGGAAAAGGGGCAAGAGAGACAAGGTGAAAATGCCGGTAAGGCTGATGAAAATATCGGAGAGGGGCAATCTGCAGAGACTGTTCCGAGCACTGGGAATGAGTTACCTGGTTCGCCTGGTGTCGTTGAAGCAGATGAACCTCACGAGACTACAGGAATTAATATTCCTGCTTCTCAAACTGAATTCACCAGTTCCGAGTGTGTTGTACAGGGTAACGTTAACTCTGAATCTGGGACCGTAGACAGTTCGCAAAACAGCAACGAGTCGGTCACTAACTGTAGTCAGTTTTCAGTCTCTGCTGATGAAATGCTCATAGATTTAGAAGAGAATGTTTTCAAAGTTCCACCGAAGAGAAAACAGGGTGTCGTTAAAAAGAAAGCTAAAAAGAATAAAACTCTTACTGCCACTTCAGGTGATGCTGAAAATGAAAGTGATTTCTCCGACTGTAGTGTGAATTACAGCTTACAGCAGAGTGGCTTTACCAGTCGCATCTATAGTGTGGATGACATTAAGTTGTTTCTGAAAGAGACAAAGCATGCTAGAAATGTGCGTGTGGATGATTTCTTCCCAGACATAGAACAGTTTATAACGAAAACAAGGTCTTTCTTGAGTGAGAATTGTTTTACTGAACAGGAGGTTTACCGCCTTAAGAAAATTCTAACTAAGCTTAATGTTCTAATGAATGATAGTGGTGACAAAGCTTAATTTCCTTTTGTTTCATCATTATGTATACACAGTTGTTTCTTTTATTTATTTATGAAGGAAATCCGGGTTGCTTCTCTAAATATAAATGGGGCCAGAGAAGGAATTAAGGCCCTGTCCACACGGCAACGGATTCAGGTGAATCTGATAAAATTGTTTATTGTTTCGGCCTGGCATCCACACGGCACCGGCGTTTTGGGTGCCCCAAAACGAAATCTTTTGAGAACGGGTTCCAGAGTGGAAAAATCTGACAACGGCCCCGTTGTGAAGTCGTCTGGATGAGTAGAATGGATTTGTTTACGATGACGTCACAACCACATGACTGTCAGTGCTTCACGCCGGGTAGAAGTGTAACGAACTCGATGCGAGTTGTCAACAAATCCTATAACTTGGTTCATGAAATGTGCTTACAAAATATTTTCACTGTGAATATTTATTGTGTAATGGTGCAAAGTGAGAGAGAGAGAGAGAGAGAGAGAGAGAATAGCCCTTAGGGCAGAGTCTTTAGTCCAAACACTGCGGAAGCAGTACCAAACCGCGCACCGCCCGTGCGCTTTCCAAAAACAAAAACAATCCCGCCAGCAAAAATAGGAAAAAAAAAAGGAGCGATCTCACCTCTTCAGATGTTGGTTTAAGTCCGACAATACATTCCTCAAAAAGGGCGTAGAAGAACAAAGTAATCCATCAACGTGTAGCATTCAATTTATTCCGGACCATTAAAGAATTCTGGAGGATATCAGAATGTTGGCGTACCGGCTTCCATCTACCCCCATTCATTCCTCTTTCCACGTCTTTCGTTTTACGCTACTGATTAATAATCAAAACTTTATGTGGCAAATGCTACAGAAGAAGGGGTTTATGCGCATGCGTCTACTTCTTCTATTGTTCTGGTGTCTCCGATGGGACCGTCTTACAGCGCACGTAGTGGTGTGGCATGTGTATTGCATCGTTTTCAGCAAGCGTTGCGTTGCCATATGTACCTGAAATTTTACTGATCCGTTGCCCATGTGGACGCGATATTTAAAAAAAAATCTCGTTGCCATTGTCATGTGGATGTAGCCTAAGAGAGCAACTTTGTTTGAGACAATAAAACAAAAAAGGTTTGATGTTGTTTTTGTTCAAGAAACTCATTCCAACACAATCAATGAAGTTGACTGGGTAAGAGAGTTTGATGGACTTGCACTGTTAAGCCACAATGCTTCAATTAGAGGTGGGGTTGCCATTTTATTCTCCAGAACCTTTACTCCTATTTCCTATGAGGTTGAGGAGATTTTAAAGGGTAGGCTTTTAAAAGTCAGAGCCAAATTTGAAAATATTTTTTTGGTCTTTGTTTGTGTGTATTCACCTACTTTGCCTTTTGAGAGAATGCTGTTCTTAAATGATTTAGACACTGTTTTACATGGTTGTGATCCTGAGGAGATTTTACTTTTGAGAGGGGACTTCAACTGTACGGAGAAAGTAATAGACAGGAATCACATAGAGCCACACATGGCCTCACATAGACGCCTCACCCAATTAATGAATTCTAATGACCTTACTGACATTTGGAGGAACTTCCATGGTACGCAGAGGCAGTACACATGGAGTCACTCCCATAATAATCAACTATCTCTAGCAAGATTGGATAGGTTTTATGGTTTTAAACACCAACTTAGTTGTTTTAGAAACTGCTCAATTGTTCCGTTCAGTTTTTTCAGACCATAGCTTAGTTGTTTGCTTCTTGTTTTTAAACTTTGTTAAGCCAAAAAGTGCATATTGGCATTTTAATACTAATTTATTGTCTGATGGTAATTTTAAAGATATTTTTAGACACTTTTGGAACGATTTTAAAACCAAAAAATCTTTCTTCCAATCTTTGCAGCAATGGTGGGATTTTGGCAAAGTGCAGATAAAGCAATTCTGTCAAGAGTATACTGTTAGTGTCACAGGCGACATAACTCGCTCTATGAAAAACCTAGAAAAAGAAATTATTGAGCTCCAGGAGTTAATTCAGAACACAGGAAATCAGACCTATGCTGAAACATTTAGGTGCAAAAAGAATCTCCTGGCTGACTTGCTAGGAGTTACAGCACAGGGAGCTCTGGTCAGGTCTCGCTTTCAAAGTGCAGAATTGATGGATGCACCATCAAAATTCTTTTTTAATCTGGAAAAAAAGAATGGACAAAAGATGTATCCATGCTTTACGCTCTAAGGATGGAATACTTCTGTCTGATCATGCAGACATACGTAAGAGAACAGTCTGTTTTTATGAGGAGCTGTACCAAAGTGAGGTACCACAGGACCTGGCTGTTGACAATGTTTTCCTTGGCAACTTACCCCAGGTGTCCACAGAGGCCAATGCAGACCTTGGAAGAGCCTTGACTCTAGAGGAACTGCAGAGAGCCCTTCAAGGTATGGAGAGTGGTAAAGCGCCGGGATTAGATGGTCTTCCTGCTGAGTTTTACAGGTCTTTTTGGCCCAAAATGGGTGAAGACATCCTGGCTGTTCTCAGTGACAGCCTAGCTAAAGGGAAGTTGCCGCTGAGTTGCCGTAGAGCGGTACTCACTTTGCTGCCAAAAAAAGGGGACTTAAACGACATAAAGTCCTGGAGGCCTGTCTCGTTACTTTGTACAGAATACAAATTGCTCTCAAAAACTTTGGCAAATAGGCTGAGTGATGTGTTGGAACAGGTCATCCACCCTGACCAGACCTACTGTGTGCCAGGTAGATTAATCCATATCTCTTTTGTCAGAGATGTCTTTGACATTGGTAAACTTTTTAATTTAGAGTTTGGTCTAGTGTTTATAGACCGAGAAAAGGATTTTGATAGAGTTGAACACAACTATTTGTGGAGTGTCCTGGCAGCCTTTGGTTTTAGTCCCCTTTTTATTGGAAAGATAAGAGTTCTGTACAGTGACGTTGAAAGCATACTGAAGGTTAATGGCGGGCCTGTGTGCTCCTTTTAAAGTTCATAGGGGCATTAGACAAGGTTGTGCCTTATCCGGCATGCTGTATAGTCTTGCAGTAGAGCCACTTTTAATCATCTCATTATCTCTAGCCGCTTTATCCTTCTACAGGGTCACAGGCAAGCTGGAGCCTATCCCAGCTGACTACGGGCGAAAGGCGGGGTACACCCTGGACAAGTCCACTTTTAATCAGATTAAGAAATAACTAAGTGGTGTGACCTTTCCTTTTTGTGGTAACAATTTTCAAGTGTCAGCATATGCAGATGACATTGCTGTGTTGGTTAGTGACCAGAAGGATATTGACACAATGCTTAAAATTTTGAAGATTTTAGATCTTTCTCTTCGGCCAAAGTTAACTGGGCTAAGAGTGTAGCTGTGCTCACTGGGAAGTGGTCAGATGGAGAGCCTAGTCTCCCAGATGGCTTAAGCTGGATCAGGAAAGATTTTAAATATCTCGGCGTTTTTCTTGGGGATGAAGCCTCCATACAAAAAAAACTTTGAAGGCACTGTTGAAAAAATAAAGGGCCGTCTGGACAAATGGAGGTTCTTACTGAATAAAATGTCCTATAGAGGGCGTGTTTTAATTATAAATAACTTGGTAGCATCTTCTCTCTGGCATCGGTTAGCGTGTGTGGATCCCCCAATGCAACTCCTGTCAAAGATCCAGTCGATTCTGGTCAACTTTTTTTGGGACAAGCTACACTGGGTACCACAAAATGTGTTGTATCTACCTAAAGATGAAGGTGGACATGGACTTATTCACCTACAGAGCAGAACGGCAGCTTTCCGTCTCCAGTTTGCACAACGGCTTCTTACAGGGCAAGTGGACTCAGGCTGTAAGTCAGTGGCTTGTGCTATTTTACAGACTTTTGGGGGTTTGGGGATGGACAGAACTTTATTCTGGATGGATCCTCAGAAGATGAACCTTAGCCGACTCCCAGTGTTTTATCGTAATCTTTTTAAAGTATGGTCTTTTGTAACAGTGAAAAGGGGGCTCAGTTCTTGTTCTTTACATTGGTTTTTAAAGGAACCCCTGATCTATGGCTCAATTTTTGGTGTAATGGGTGAAAAGTGTTTTTCTGCTCTAACCTTTAATCTCCTCAAATCTGGAGTCACAACTCTCAATGATTTAATTAAGTTAGCTGGTCCAGAGTTGCAGAACTGTGAAAGAGTGGCAGATCATTTGGGGGTGAGATCCATTCATGTAGTCAGCTTTCTGCTTCGAAAGTGGCGGACTTTACGAACAACTGGAGAGTTAGGGTTGCTGGTAGAATATTCCAGAGGTTTGTGTCATCCAGTCAACAATGATCCCTTTCCAAATTTTATGCTGTCCCCCTAACCTTATGGATTGTACAGGTAGTTATCTGCAATGTGAAAGTGTGGCATTCTTGGGCCCAAACTCTGCCAATGGTAAAGCCTTATACAAAATCTGTGTTAAGTCTTTTAATAAGAAGATTCTGAATAAAAAAAACAGATACTCCCTCGCGTATGGTTTTGCAGACAGGGGAAGCTGTCAAACCACAGTGGAGAGCATTTTATAAGTCACCACTACCTAAGAAAACTGGGGATCTGCAATGGCGTATTTTACATGGTGCTGTTGCAGTTAATGCTTTTATTTCTGTTTTAAATCCAGCTGTAGGCCAAGAGTGACCATTTAGTTTTTTAAGGGAAACAGTTTTCCATGCTTTTATGCATTGTGTGAGGCTCAGACCTTTATTTGCTGTTTTGCGTATGCTATTTTTTTTTTTTTAATTTTTCAATGGAGACTTTTATTTTTGGTTTTAAATATGTACAGAAACAACATCTGAAGTGCCAATTGTTAAATTTTTTGCTTGGACAAGCTAAGATGGCAATATATGTTAGCCGGAGAAACAAGGTTGAGCAAGCTTCTAGTGAGGATGTTGTATTGGTTTTCTCAACTTTAGTGCGATCTCGTATTTTAGTTGATTTTCGTTTTTATAAGGCAATGTCCAACCTCATCTCATCTCATCTCATTATCTCTAGCCACTTTATCCTGTTCTACAGGGTCGCAGGCGAGCTGGAGCCTATCCCAGCTGACTACGGGCGAAAGGCGGGGTACACCCTGGACAAGTCGCCAGGTCATCACAGGGCTGACACATAGACACAGACAACCATTCACACTCACATTCACACCTACGCTCAATTTAGAGTCACCAGTTAACCTAACCTGCATGTCTTTGGACTGTGGGGGAAACCGGAGCACCCAGAGGAAACCCACACGGACACGGGGAGAACATGCAAACTCCACACAGAAAGGCCCTCGCCGGCCACGGGGCTCGAACCCGGACCTTCTTGCTGTGAGGCGACAGCGCTAACCACTACACCACCGTGCCGCCCAATGTCCAACCTTGAATCTTTTAAACAAACATGGTGTTACAATGGCGCAGTGTGTACAGTCGAGGATGAAAAGCTGCTATTTGCACATTTTTTGAGGGTTGGACCCTCTAACTAAAATTCTTGTATCACATTTTTGTTTGTTCTTTTGTGGTTTTTTTGTATTTATTTACTTGCCAGAAATGATCTGGTAGTGCTGTTGTATAAATGTTAATGTTTGAAATAAAGGTGTTTTGAAATTAAAAAAAAAATTCTCTCTCTCTCTCTCTCTTCTGATCGGTTTCCCACTGGATTACTCATCAATATCAATCAGATCACTTTCATAGGGATGTTCTCTCACTCTCAGTTTCTGATGAAGGATTCAACAAAATTTTCCATCTGCTAGTTTTGATGTTCTGATTCACGGGAGACTTTGAAGTGAATTTTCATAGCTTTACATACTTATTTTTTTCAAACCAAACTGATTCACGTAAATAAATAACTCGTCTCGTCTCGTCTTCATCCGCTTTATCCAGGGCCGGGTCGTGGAGGCAGCAGTCTGAGCATGGAAGCCCAAACTTCCCTTTCCCCAGACACCTCGGCCAGCTCCTCGGGAAGAACACCGAGGCGTTCCCAGGCCAGCCGAGAGACATAGTCCCTCCAGCGTGTCCTGGGTCTTCCCCGGGGCCTCCTCCCGGGGGGACATGCCTGGAACACCTCCCCAGGGAGGCGTCCAGGAGGCATCCGAAAGAGATGCCCGAGCCACCTCAGCTGATTCCTCTCGATGTGGGGGAGCAGCGGCTCTACTCCGAGCTCCTCCCGAGTGACTGTGCTTCTCACCCTATCTCTAAGGGAGCGCCCAGCCACCCTGCGAAGGAAACTCATTTCGGCTGCTTATATCTGCGATCTTGTTCTTTCAGTCATTACCCAAAGCTCATGACTATAGGTGAGAGTCGGAACGTAGATTGACCAGTAAATCGAGAGCTTCGCCTTTTGGCTCAACTCCTTCTTCACCACGACGGACCGGGATCCGCCTGTCGATCTCACGCTGTATCCTTCCCCCACTCGTGAACAAGATCCCGAGATACTTAAACTCCTCCACTTGAGGCAGGACTTCTCCACCAACCTGGAGAGGGCAAGCCACCCTTTTCCGGTCGAGAACCATGGCCTCTGACTTGGAGGTGCTGATTCTCATCCCAGCCGCTTCACACTCGACTGCAAACCGCCCCAGTGCATGCTGAAGGTCCTGGCTTGAAGAAGCCAACAGGACAACATCATCCGCAAAAAGCAGAGATGAAATCCTGTGGTTCCCAAACAGGATTCCTTCCGGCCCCTGGCTGCACCTAGAAATTCTGTCCATAAAAATTATGAACAGAACCGGTTATTTAACCGGTTCTGTTAAATAAATAACTATTTTAGAATATAACTGGAGTTGTTTTGATTAAAAATATTGAGATCTTAGTGGTCAGAATGAGATTTAAAAAAAAGTAGAAGTCAGAAACGCGCGTGTCGATTTCAGTTCAGTTAATGTGAATTGTTTACTGGATGTGGATCAGACAGTTTTTTCGAGGTTCGCTTTGAAAGCTGTGAATATTAATCAAAATAATCATTTATATTCTTTCATATAAACACTAGTAGGCCCTACTTTTGAGAAATACAAAGGCCTATAGAGCGCAAAGATTGGATTAGAAATAATGTTTCATTACTTTTTATTGAGTGTACTGATTTAATGTTTTATCTAATTAGCATAATTAATACTAATTAAATACTAATTTGCATAATTTGTTTTTACTCATTTTCATACTTTGTATTCAGTATACAACCATCTATGTTCCTGCCAATTTCCATGTAAATATCTTGAAAAATAGAAAAGTTATTGAGGAAAATCATTTGCTCTCATTGGTTAATGAGGCCCATTTTGGACCATGTGATCCCCATACGGAATATTACGGCCGTTTTCTGAAAATTAAGCCTTTTTTTCAAGCTTTGATTTGTAATATCTCAAGAACGGATAAACATATTTTAATTCTGTAAAAAGTGTGTAGTTCTGCATTCAATTCTGAATTCAGTGAGAGCACTTTCAAGCCATTTGGACTGAATTTGAATTTGCACTTGATATGCTTAACATCAGATGTTGTGGAAGAAGGACAGTGTGTCTATTTAGCTCTTTGCACAGTATATGTCTGTATTGGCTTTCACTTCATCTCCGATATATCATTGGAAAAAAAACCTAGATAATAACATCCAAACAGATATTTTGTATTTGGATTTCGCCAAAGCGTTCGATTCTGTGGACCACGTCATCCTTCTTGAAAAACGTAAAAATTGTGGAGTGGTCAGACATCTACATGACTGGTTCAAGAATTACTTGCTTGACCAACAATAAAGAGTAGTTGTAGATGTATCGCCTCCAATTGGACACCTGTTACCTCTGGTGTTCCTCAAGGGTGCTTGCTTGGCCCAATCCTCTTCATCGTTTTTGTCAATGATCTTGACAAAAATGTTGTCCCGGATGGAACTCTGACAGCTCTTTATGCAGACAACACTAAGCTCTGTAGGGGTATCATGTTGTCTTGACAACCGTGCAATATCATAAACCGTATTCAACGCTCATTCTCCATTGGGTAGAGTGACGTAATACACATAGGATAAGTGATATGCTAACAATATTGCATGCTACCAAACCAAATGAATGAAACCCGCTAGAAGGGAATAGAACACGTTTTTATTCCATGGAAAAAGTGTCCTGTATGGATAATAATTCCTGATATTTCACCCCGATGACGTCACTCCCAGTGTTTTCCCGCTGACTAGGCGTGCGTTGTCAAAATGGCGAACTGGTTCAAAATTAAAATTCTCCTCATTAACTTGCGTATTTTTTGTGGATGTCTCCATATAATATAAAGAACATTACACAGCAAGGTGAAGGTACGAAGTTTATTTTCTTGTGTTGAAAAATATTTTCAATCATTCTGTTCACTCACTCATGATAATGATATGTTCACCACTCGAAGATAAACTTTATATCTTTGCGCAGCTGTGTAACATCATCGATATAATTTTTAAATAGTCGTTTGCTCTCGTGCTTACGGCCAAACCACCCTGACAATGCCTGATGGATGGATGGAGGGATGGATTTGCTCTTGTTTGTGTAAAAGTTTCTAATACTTCTGGAGTTGACTGAAAATCAAAATTTGGTGCTATACTGTATATTATATTTGGTCTTATATTGTGTATAAAAATTAATTTTGTACATAATGAAGGAAATTGTCGGCCCTGTGATGACCTGGCGACTTGTCCAGGGTGTACCCCGCCTTTCGCCCGTAGTCAGCTGGGATATGCTCCAGCTTGCCTGCGACCCTGTAGAACAGGATAAAGCGGCTAGAGATAATGAGATGAGATAAATAAAGGTTATTGGAGTTGATTGTGCAGTGTTTTCCTGTGTGTAAACTCCATCCTGTAGCTTTAAGTGTATTATGTGGACATCATGGACATGGAGTTAATGTGACTTTAACATGTCTATCAGTGACGCCCTCGCTTTAGTGGCAGTGATCCTGTGGGAGGCCTACAGATAATTAAAATCACACATCTGCCCTTTTCCACTGTGTAAACACCACGGCTCCTTGTCCTCCTCCTCCTCCTCACGCTGTCCCCTTTTCCTCTTTCCTTCAGTAAAGAAATCCCCATCTGTCCACTGGGTCGAGTCATCAGATGAACTACTATTAATGAATTTTATCCAAGTGTGTGTGTGTGTGTGTGTGTGTGTGTGTGAAGTACGAGGTATGTACCTATGTCACATGTTCTAATCAAATCTGAATTGCCCCGTCCCCAGATAATACCCTTAAATCAGCCTCAAGGATTATCTTGAGATTGTTTTGGTTCGTTCCTCCAAATCTGTGTTCACAGCTGATGTGTTGCAGTTTGAAGGTCAAACTGCATAATCAACATTTTGCACTTTACATACAATTACACATTTGTACTGTTTTATATAACTACAGGATGTACACTCGCTGGCCACTTTATTAGGAACACCCACACATCCACCTGCTGTTTGTTTGATGCAGTTCTGTAATCAGCCGATCCCTCGACAGCAGCACGACGCATCAAATCACGCAGATACAAATCAAGAGCGTCAGTTAATGTTCACAATGTTCAAACATCAGAATGGGGAAAAAAATTGTGATCTCAAAGAAAGTGTGACTTTCTCTCACTGTGGTTTGGGTGTTGGTTTGAGCCAGATGGACTGGTTTGAGTATTTCAGAAGCTGCTGACCTCCTGGGGTTTTCACACACAACAGTCTCTAGAGTTTACACAGAATGGTGCGAAAAACAAAAAACATCGAGTGAGTGAGTGACAGTTCTGTGGGTGGAAACAAATGCCTTGTTGATAAGAGAGGGTCAGAGGGAAATGGACAGATTCATGGTTTGAGCTTTTTTGCCAGGAAGGATATAGTAACTCATATAATCACTCTTCATAACCGTGGTGAGCAGAAAAGCATCTCAGCATGCAACAGCAGAAGAACACATTGGGTTCCACTCCTGCAGCCAAGAACAGGGATCTTAGCATCAAGAACAAGTTCCTATTAAAGTGGCCGGGGAGTGTAATTTCATGTAAAGTGTATGTCTTGTCTAAGAGGTGCAATTATGACCAGAATTTATTGTTCGTTTACTGCTGGTTGGTGTTTATCAACATACACAAGTGATTACGAAGAAATTCAGCATTACTACATAATGTTACTAAATCCGCCATGTTATAATAATTCGAATTGACTGATGAAAACATTCACACACTTTGGTAAAACATTGACAAATGTAATTTATGACTTGGATTTTAGTCCTAATACTATTACAAGCAACTTGAAGGACATTTTATACTTAGGACGTATTCACACCTACGTTGTTTGGTCCGGACCAAACGACCAAACGAACCAAATTTCCCTTGGTCCGGACCTTTTGGGTTGGTCTGAATACAAACCACCGAACTCTGGTCCGGACCAAACAAGCGGACCGAGACCGAGCTGCAAGGTCGGACTCGGTCCGGACCAAAGGAACCCTGGTGCGGATCTTTTGGAGGTGTGAAAGCAGACCGGACCTAATCTGACAGTTTTGCTTTTTTGTACCTCGGGAGCTTCTGTCGTTTGTCGAGCATTATGGGAAACAGAGTCTTGACACTCCACCGCAAAGTGCAAACACTGTTTCGGTTGTCAAGGGAACCTTACAACAGTCGTTCAGTCATTCAGGCTAGACTACAGAGTACAAAAAATGAGTAGGGGGCAAACGTGGGCCGAGGAAGAAACGCGCACCCTTGTGGATATATGGGCAGATGTCCACATATCTGAGCTTTTGGAGAGAACACACAAAAATGCCGACGTGTTTGCTGTATTCAGTGAGAAAATGAAGGAGAAGGGGTTCACGCGCTCCCCAGAACAATGTCGGCTAAAAGTGAAGAAACTCCGTCAGACCTACATTAAAATCAGGGACATTCTTTCAAAAAGTGGCGGTACTAGCGACTTGCGTGACGAGCCAGAACTGTCACAACATGATGTGCGCTCATCAGCGCTATCCTCCGTGACTACTTTTGAACTTAACGCTTTGTGCACGTGTCGTCTCTGACCAATAGCTGAACGACCTCAGGGCGCGTGGCTTTGTTGACAGATTTTGGTCCGCTTATTAAAATGTACAGTGTGAAAGCGAACCACACCAAAATGAAAAAATAAAAAAAACATTTGGTTCGGACCAAAGCAAGTGAACTATCGAACTATCCTGGTCTGAATACACCCTTAGTGGGATCTTTGTGTGGCTTTGATACCAATATTGCAAACCTAGCTGGTTAACGTTAGCTAGCTAAAAGTAGCTAAGTTCAATTCAGTGTGGGAAGTAAAGATGACGCGTCTGGTTGCTTTTGGTGTGTGTATTTTTTTTTCTTTATTACTGAGTTTCAATGTGTCTGTTTGTTTGTTTGATCTGGATTCTCCTGTTTTAGTTTGTTTTTTGGTTTGTTTTTTGTAAGCTGACTAGCTATTTAACAGTTATTCCATGAAATCGAGCCGTACATGAGCCGATAGCGCTATAATCCATGTACGATGAGATTGAGTGGAATAACGGTTTTATTCTATCCACATTCACTGGATTTTGAGAAACAGAGCATTTTTATTTTTAATTTTTGCAAATTCGATAAATGAAATCTTTATACAAAATGTCCAACAAAATCATTTCCACTTAGAATGTAAACAAACCAGCAAAATGACAGGAGCAATTTGTGAAAAAGCAAGTAAGCACAACTGTATTCATCACACACTTGTGAAATTCCTCTCTGCATTTAACCCATCTGAAGCAGTGAACACACACACACACACACACACATACCCAGAGCAGCAGGCAGCCATGCTAACAGAACCCGGGGAGCAGTTGGGAGTTCGGTGCCTCGCTCAAGGGCACCTCAGCACAAGGCAATCTCGTTTTAACCTAAAGGCCCGGTCCCACTGGCCGATGGACACAAAACGTATGCAAAAAGGACACAGCGGACGAGCAAAATTTCGGGGGTGGCTCTATCCGTTTTCATCCGCTCCAGAAATGGACAAAATTGGCGAAAATTTGCGAAAACAGAACGGAAAAGAACGGGCGTGGGTAGTATATAGCGGGGATGTTAAACGCATGTTCATAGGAAGCCTAGCGGATGAAAGCGGATGGAAGTGGATGACAGCTCCGAAGGGGTTACCGGTGATAACTGAGAAGCGGACGCATAGCAGAAAGAGCGGATGCATAGCGGATGAAGGGGATGCATCACGTACGCCTAACGGAAACAAAGGGGATGTTGCGCGGATGTATATCGGATGCAGACCGTTCACTGCGCATGCGGGGGGTATGAATTGCGTCTGCTCCGCGGATATAAAGGGATGCAGCACGCACGCCATCAGCATAAAACGGAAAGATGTGCTGGCGGCTACATCGAGAGATCCAGATGATTTTCTCCCCCTTTTTATACAAAATATCGATTGTCCGCTAGGTGTCCTTCTACATACTCTAGACATACTCCAGACATCCTAAATATACGAGATACATCCCAGATATAAACGCTTTGTCCGTTTTGAATACTTTATATACGAGATGCATACGCTTACATCCTTTCTATTTCCGTGCTACTAACGATGAATAGACGTTTCATGTACCTTATCTTTCCTCCCTCTTTCCGTTTTCAGCTGCAGCGGATGTGAGTTGCGAGGATGCCTAGAGGATGCAGAGAGGATACAGCAGACGTTTAACAGATGATAACGGACATAGAACGTTTGTTGCTCGTATATGTCGCGGATTTACATCGTACACGGCGGAAAGTTCATCCGTTCTAAAAGTTTTGTGCAGCTCAAAACTTTTTGCGCGGATGAAATCACAGTGGACGGATGCTCGATGGATAGAGCGTATGAAGCATGTATGCAATGAGTACACAACGGATGCATAGCGTTTTCCAACGGATGGCAAAGATTTTTTTACATTTTACATCCTCTTTGCATCCGTAAGTGCAGTGGGACCAGGCCTTAACCTCATGTCTTTGGACTGTGGGGGAAACCGGAGCACTCGGAGGAAACCCACGCGGACACAGGGAGAACATGCAAGCTCCACACAGAAAGGCCCTCGCCGGCCTCTGGGCTTGAACCCAGAACCTTCTTGCTGTGAGGCGACAGCGCTAACCACTACACCACCGTGCCGCCCAAAATGTGATAATAATAATAATTCTTGAAATTAAAAAAAGATGCATTCTTACCATCAAATAATCTTATTCCATATTTTGTTGCGGGGCGGCACGGTGGTGTAGTGGTTAGCGCTGTTGCCTCACAGCAAGAAGGTCCGGGTTCGAGCCCCGTGGCCGGCGAGGGCGTTTCTGTGCGGAGTTTGCATGTTCTCCCCGTGTCCGCGTGGGTTTCCTCCGGGTGCTCCGGTTTCCCCCACAGTCCAAAGACATGCAGGTTAGGTTAACTGGTGACTCTAAATTGACCGTAGGTGTGAATGTGAGTGTGAATGGTTGTCTGTGTCTATGTGTCAGCCCTATGATGACCTGGCGACTTGTCCAGGGTGTACCCCGCCTTTCGCCCGTAGTCAGCTGGGATAGGCTCCAGCTTGCCTGCGACCCTGTAGAACAGGATAAAGCGGCTACAGATAATGAGATGAGATGAGATTTTGTTGCTTTTTTTTGTATTTTTTGGTGTTTTGTTTTTGAGTAGAGTTTTACTTTTGTCCTCAGTTGGTTCAGCAACATGCACCGCCATTTTGTTTTTCTCTACTCACAGTATATGAGCTGATATCCTAGTAGTAGAGTAGCCAATCTGAGCGCACGATTGCTCATATCCAGTGAATGTGGATAGAATAATTACGATCAGTACTGTGTTGCAGATATTTTGTAGAGCTTCCACATATTTCAGAGAGAGAATATCCTGCTATATGCCTTCTGAGTGTGATGATGTCGGATATATCTATGCTGGTGCATAACACGATGAAACTGCTCAGACTGTGACGCATTTTTACTGGGCTGTCAGGACAACTCATGACTCATGCTTTGACTCAATCATGAAATTTAATTTTTACGCAAAACTACAACACACTGCTGCTTTAAGTACGATCCGATGGCCGGAGATTTTAGTATTCTTTCTTGCCAGGTTTAAATGACACATCTGTAATGATTATAACACTGTATACACACAGGGGTTCTCTAATTACCTTGATATAATTATACGTACAGTTTTGAAATGAAAGCATTTCTCTATGAAACTGTATACAAGTGTGTTATCACTATTGTGCCATGATTTACATAATTTATATTCCCTTCAAAGTGCTGGAGCTCAGCTCTGCTTCCTGCTTATCATTTCATCCTTGATGAAGCCCTGATTATATTGTATATAGTTATTTAGTTGTATATCACCATGTGTGGTCTTCAGCTGTCACTCCTTTCCCCTTCTAACTAGGAACACAACAGCTGTATTTAGGTCGGTCCTGAACGGAAAGGTACCTTATGTGCCATATAAACTGTTTACCAAAGTCACAAGAACTTCCAGGCAGAGCAACATATCCTGCACTCAGTAGATTTATAAACTTTTCCCCAAATCACGTCACGACTGTCATCAAATTGATGTTTCTTCATTCTTAGGGACACGGAGGGTGCCAATAATTATGGAGCTGTCTGTAAAATGCATTAAAAAATTATACTATTTATTCGTATAATACATTATGATGAGTGTCATAAATCTCAGAAAGACTCCTAAGAGGTTCAGTATAGAAATTATTATAATGTAGGAAATATTATATAAAGAAATGTTAAATAGACTGCCTTTCAGATTTTTCAAGTGTAGGTCATAAAAGCAATTTTCCTGACACCCAGTTATTTTTGTTTAGTGACTGAAAGCAACTGAATTTGAATCACAGACTTCCAATTTTATTCATTTTTCAAAAATAGAACAATTAATGAATTTATTTCCACGTGGCCCTAAATTCCCCGCTATTTTTTCCTGCTTCACCATGACCCAATACAAGATACTACGCCATGCTTCACGTGGTGGGCTTTCCCCGTTCCCGCAAGGCATTGTGGGATACAAATTTGAAACAGGAGAGAAAAATGGAGGACGTGAGTGTGTGAATGAAACGTGAAAGAGCGACTACAGTAACGGAAAGTGAGAAGAAAAGACGTTACGTTATATATGAAGGAAAGGAAACGCAGGACCAAACTAATAAATATCAGCGCTCAGCGAGCACTTCGGTGTGATCAGCTGTTCGTTTAGTGACAGAATGATGGAACTGTCAGTGCACACTCAAAGGGAAACCTGCGCATGCGCACACACACGGACTTCCTCTGTCTGCTTGACTGCGCGAGGCGAGTGATTTCATGCACATTATTTGCTTTAATCCCCTCAAATTAAATAACTTCCCAGCCACAGAATGGCCTGATATTTTGTGAGATATTACAGAAATAAACATATATCACAATCACCACATTTCAGACGGAACTAAATTTCACCGAGTTTATGAAATCGAAAGGCCGTCTAGCTTTAAACATCATAAAACAATCAACAAAGAATTTAATTTTATTTTAAAATATATTGTCTCATTTTTGTAGAATAAAACTTTAAGAACTTTCCGAGACAAAGAAAATATATAAAATGTATAATCTAAAATATACAATGTATAAAAGTTGTCCAAGTTTAAAATAAATGTATTTATTGATTGTTTATCATGTGTACTTTCTGTATAATAGGAAACTCCTTGAGTTATAAATATTATAAAACCATCAACAAAGATTTTTTTTTTTTTAAGTTGTCCTGAATTGCATTGGGGTGGCACGGTGGTGTAGTGGTTATCACTGTCGCTTCACAGCAAGAAGGTCCGGGTTCAAGCCCCGTGGCCGGCGAGGGCCTTTCTGTGCGGAGTTTGCATGTTCTCCCCGTGTCCGCGTGGGTTTCCTCCGGGTGCTCCGGTTTCCCCCACAGTCCAAAAACATGCAGGTTAGGTTAACTGGTGACTCTAAATTGACCGTAGGTGTGAATGGTTGAGAGGAGAAAACTTCTATAATAATCCAGTAGAAAGTAACAGGAAACCGCGACTGTAATTCTTCCCTGGAAACTCTGATGGACACAGGACCTTCCATCAGTCAGAACACTAAAGAAGAAGAATCTCAGAAAATATCTGAGTTTTTACCTCATAAAGTTAGGACTTTAATGTTGGAAATTCTGAGTCTCGAACTATCGCCCCTTCATCACCCATTCATCACCCCTTCCCTCAACTCCCTCTGTATTTTCTGCTTCTTCTTCTTCTTCTTTTTTTAAGTAATGTGTCCCCAAACTTTTGAATGATAGTATATTTATTTATTTATTTGGCTTTTTCTCTGAAAACAGATACACCAGCTGTGACTTTTTTATTTTTATTTTATTTTTATTTTAAAAGTTCTCATTTTCCTCAGATTCAACCTGCCACCTGCTCTTTTTTCCATTTTGTGGTGTCATGTTTGTTTCACAGCTTCTCTCGCTTCTGCAATCTGCCACACGTCCTTCTTCAGACCCTGCCGCAGTAATGCACTGAGCCGTTCACAGTTTTATCAAAAGCTGTGTTTGCTGTTAGTTTTGTTTGTTTTTTTTCATCTAGAAGGACAATGGAATTGTATCCAAAAAAACCACATGGGCAAATCTTGACTGTAGAGAGTGTTTCTGGACATTTTCAGAAGAGGCACAGTGAGAGAGTCGAGTGTGTGACTCCAAACATGAATTCATTATCACCCTTCGGTGTGTGCACGCAGCATGTGGTCTATGGTGTGTGTGTGTGAGGGTGTGTGTGTGTGTGTGGGTGGGTGAGTGAGCTTTCTCGGAGCTTACTTGGCTTCAACATGACCGCACATACACACCACGCCTCTTCTCATTCTTTCCTCATTTGTTGGGTGATTTCTAATTTTTGGTCACTAGACATCTTGGCAAGGCCCTTCATTACTCCGAGACAAGCCAATCATAACTTCTAACCACACACACACACACACACACACACACACACACGTTTGTCTCACTATCCTTGTGAGGACCTTCCATTTACATTAATAATTATTGCAGTTAATTAATGCTGTCCCTGTGCCTAAACTCAACCCTAACCTCCTTAACCTCAGGAATGAAAAAGAAACTTTTTGGATCGATTGATCTATCTATCTATCTATCTATCTATCTATCTATCTATCTATCTATCTATCTATCTATCTATCTATCTATCTATCTATCTATCATCATCAATTTTTGTTTAAAAAAAACACAACAACAGCAATTTCCTTGTGGGGACCAGCCAAATGTCTTCACAAGGTCGAAACTGTCAGATTTTATTATCCTTGTGGGGACATTTGGTCCTCAGTAGTTTATAAACACACACACATGCTCTATGGATGACCTTGCGGATTAACCAACTCTAAGCCCTTTTCCTGGAAGGTTTTGCCACCACCAATAGTGACCATTGAGCCTTCAGATTTAGTGTATCAAATATTAGATAGATAGATAGATAGATAGATGGTACATGATCAGATCACAACGGACTTTTTTTTTTCAAAATGCAAATTCATTCATTCATTCATTCATTCATTATCTCTAGCCGCTTTATCCTTCTACAGGGTCGCAGGCAAGCCGGAGCCTATCCCAGCTGACTACGGGCGAAAGGCGGGGTACACCCTGGACAAGTCGCCAGGTCATCACAGGGCTGACACATAGACACAGACAACCATTCACACTCACATTCACACCTACGCTCAATTTAGAGTCACCAGTTAACCTAACCTGCATGTCTTTGGACTGTGGGGGAAACCGGAGCACCCGGAGGAAACCCACGCGGACACGGGGAGAACATGCAAACTCCGCACAGAAAGGCCCTCGCCGGCCCCGGGGCTCGAACCCAGGACCTTCTTGCTGTGAGGCGACAGCGCTAACCACTACACCACCGTGCCGCCCAAAATGCAAATTAAAAATGTATTTTAAATATTTTTTTCCACCCAACTAAGTTTCTGACTCCAGCGGTTCTAGTCCCTTTTTGTGTTCCACTCTTTTGCGACTCCTTTTGTGGACTTGCCCTGAATCACACTACAGTAACCCCTAGGTGTGAGTGTACTGAAACCCCTCCGTCCGTATGCTAACGCTGCCGTTATAAATATATTACATTCCTGCTTCTGTTGTCAGTCCGAACCTGTTTGAGTTCAAACAAATATCTATTTCGGCCTCAGCAGCGCTGCACACTGCCAGCTCATAACCACAACGTGATAAATACTGACAGGGTGAGCGATAGGGCTTGTGATATGACAGAAATTTCACATCACCATGCTTGAGGCTGCTTCTGTGATCAGAAAGAATCACAACAGCAGCACAGCATTAAATAGCTGTTAAGCTGGGTGATGATACTTTTCTTAATTACAGTTTTAATTCATACCAAAACTCTGTTCGATAATAAATGCGTAGATATACAGTCCTGTGCAAAAGTCTTATTCACCCGATTTTCTTTCATACAAACTTTGTTATAGATTTCTATTTTATGACTTCTACATTATTGAGTCAAAAAATTACAAAAACATTTTAGAGTTCCAAACGTTCATTTTTTTCCAGCACAAAATTAAATGTTACAGAAAAAAAGTTTGTATCTGAGCAGCATATTCCATAAGAGCGCACTTTTCAGATGAAAAAAGAAAGCATAATGAAGGCTGCTGGGTTTTGGTGTAAAATGAAGAAGTGAGTGTGACAGTCAAAGTGTCCAGAAGAACTGTGGCTGGTTCTGTAAGATGCTCAGGAAAACCTACAGATCATTTCCACATAAAACTGACCTCACTGGACCTCAGACTTTTTTTTTTTAAGCAAAGGGTCGTCTCACACCAAATATTGACTTTGTTTCATTTATTATGGCTTACTGATTACTGTTTATAGTATTTTTTTTAATGTTGAAACATTTCATTTCATTATTTTTAAGCCATTTTTGGTCAACAGCATTTCTTTACATGTGCCTAAGACTTTTGCACAGGACTGTATGTGTATGTGCATATACAGTGGGGCAAAAAAGTATTTAGTCAGTCACCAATTGTGCAAGTTCTCCCACTTAAAAAGATGAGAGAGGCCTGTAATTTTCATCATAGGTACACTTCAACTATGAGAGACAAAATGAGAAAAAAAAATCCAGAAAATCACATTGTCTGATTTTTTAAAGAATTTATTTGCAAATTATGGTGGAAAATAAGTATTTGGTCAATAACAAAAGTTCATCTCAATACTTTGGTATATACCCTTTGTTGGCAATGACAGAGGTCAAACGTTTTCTGTAAGTCTTCACAAGGTTTTCACACACTGTTGCTGGTATTTTGGCCCATTCCTCCATGCAGATCTCCTCTAGAGCAGTGATGTTTTGGGGCTGTCGCTGGGCAACACGGACTTTCAACTCCCTCCAAAGATTTTCTATGGGGTTGAGATCTGGAGACTGGCTAGGCCACTCCAGGACCTTGAAATGCTTCTTACAAAGCCACTCCTTCGTTGCCCGGGCGGTGTGTTTGGGATCATTGTCATGCTGAAAGACCCAGCCACGTTTCATCTTCAATGCCCTTGCTGATGGAAGGAGGTTTTCACTCAAAATCTCACGATACATGGCCCCATTCATTCTTTCCTTTACACAGATCAGTCGTCCTGGTCCCTTTGCAGAAAAACAGCCCCAAAGCATGATGTTTCCACCCCCATGCTTCACAGTAGGTATGGTGTTCTTTAGATGCAACTCAGCATTCTTTCTCCTCCAAACACGACAAGTTGAGTTTTTACCAAAAAGTTCTATTTTGGTTTCATCTGACCATATGACATTCTCCCAGTCCTCTTCTGGATCATCCAAATGCTCTCTAGCAAACTTCAGACGGGCCTGGACATGTACTGGCTTAAGCAGGGGGACACGTCTGGCACTGCAGGATTTGAGTCCCTGGCAGCGTAGTGTGTTACTGATGGTAGCCTTTGTTACTTTGGTCCCAGCTCTCTGCAGGTCATTCACTAGGTCCCCCCGTGTGGTTCTGGGATTTTTGCTCACTGTTCTTGTGATCATTTTGACCCCACAGGGTGAGATCTTGCGTGGAGCCCCAGATCGAGGGAGATTATCAGTGGTCTTGTATGTCTTCCATTTTCTAATAATTGCTCCCACAGTTGTCACTCTCACTCCCTCACACTCCATCACTCACTCAAACTCTCACTCACTCACTCTCACACACTCTCTCTCTCACTCACTCACTCACCCACACTCACTCACTCACTCACGCACACACACACACAAAATACTTTTGTGATCGTTCAGTTTTGAAATTGTTAAAATAAACATGTTCACCTACATGTTCATCTTGTTGGGCTTGTGACTTTGACTCGTTTCCAAAATGTATGAAAAGTCACCATATTAGGACATTTTTTTGGCAAATAAGATGTATCGCAATGTTTGACCTCGGTATTTGAAAAATCCTGGTTACGGCCCTGCGTTGGCCATACTGAGCCTAGCTACATTGCTAACAGGAGTGACAGCGCGTCTGACTGCGTCTGACTGACTGGGAGGTCGCGCAAAGCTCGGATAGGTACGGAGCAGCTCGTCTCAATTCAGATAAGAGCATATTTCATTATGGAAGTACGGTGGACTGTTCCATTAATACAGGTAACGAGTGGAGGACAGAGGAGCCTCTTAAAGAAGTTGTTACAGGTCTGTGAGAGCCAGAAATCTTGCTTGTTTGTAGGTGACCAAATACTTATTTTACTGAGGAATTTACCAATTAATTCATTAAAAATCCTACAATGTGATTTCCTGGATTCTTTCCCCCCATTCTGTCTCTCATAGTTGAAGTGTACCTATGATGAAAATTGCAGGCCTCTCTCATCTTTTTAAGTGGGAGAACTTGCACAATTGGTGGCTGACTAAATACTTTTTTGCCCCACTGTACAGAGAGAGAGAGAGAGAGAGAGAGAGAGAGAGAGAGAGAGGATATTATACAGTGGTGCGAAGATATGAAGTTTATCTTTGAATGGTGAATGCATATTTCACGAGTGAGTGAAGGAAACGAGTAGAAATATTTTCAATATGAGAAAATAAACTTCATATCTTCATGCCACTGTGTAATATTCTTTATATTATATGGACACATCCACAAAAAAAGCAAGTTAATGAAAATAATTTTAGGGCCCGTTTACACGAGGACGCTGTCGGGTAAAAACGACTAAATATTTTATCAGAAGTGCCTTTCGTCTACACGGGGACGGCGTTTCCGAGGCTGAAAAACGGAAAAAATTGAAAACGCCTTCCAGAGTGGATAAGTTAAAAACAGCCCCCGTTGCATATCCGTCTAAACTACCCAATACGCGAAACTCTGCTCGGATCTGCTCACGTCTGGTACGCGTTTACGTCATACATATGTCATATACTGTACATGCCAGCCCGGGAAGTAAGAAAGTAAGTAAAAAAGTAAGAGCATGTCTGATTACATCGATCCAACGGACCTTCAAGCTGCTCTGGCAGCTTTAATAAACGTCCAGGAGTCCTTCGAACATCTATACCGAATCTGCACATATACCGTTAATGAACAGAGGCGGGTATAGTATGCTCTTACTTTTTTTCTTACTTACCATAGCCAGAGTAGTCAAAGTTTTCACGGCGCAGATGTGCAGATCAGACCAGACGGAAGACGTTGCGCATGCGTGCAGACAAAGCGGAGGTCTTTCACAGCATCGCCTGGCATGCACATCTGTGACAGAGCGCAATGCGTCTGTCACTAAACAGCGGTTCCTCCCGCTGGTCATGTTTCAATGGTCAAGTGCAATGGACTAAACCACAGTTGCAAAGACATTCCAAATACAATCTGTGTTGTATGTTTGCTGTGGGTTTGGTAATGGGGGCTTTACAAGTATGTTTTGTTACGGGTACATTTGTTACAACTTTTAGATATGTAAACCTGAAATGTTTGGTACATGTGTTCATAGTAAAAGACGCGACACAGGTTTAAACAGCGCAAGCATTTATTAGTTTTCACTATAAACAATAGCATGTAAAGATTCATTAAGTGCGCACGTTTAACATCTGAATCCTTTTCTGCTAGAGTTTATCTAAAGGGGCAGTCACACAGCACTCCGCGTCTATATCACGTACAAAAAGATACAAAAATCTGGTGGACGTGGTCATAAGTGCTAATTTTTGGTCAATTTTGGCTTTGCCGTGCTTTGCACGGGGTATGGCCGTCGGCGGCTGTTTCACTGCTGCAGCACTGCCTAAGCACAGCTAACCAAGTCCAGCCATGCACCCAGATGTTCCGTACCACCCTCCTCCTCCTCCTCCTCCTTCTTCTTCTTCTCTCAGCAAGGATATGTTGAGCCTGTATCAGTTGGTTCTGTTGGTGCTGGAGCATTAAGATGAGGACATCACAGCGTTGAGGGTTCATGTTCACCCCTTGACATCTAGACTGCAAGTGCCGAGGTCTCAGAAAATTACGGTATTTATACATGCCGCAAATCAGAAGTGATGCAGAAGTGATTAGACAGTGATCAATCGAATTTAGAACTTGTTTGAGACGTCGTTTAACGGGCTTAGACAGTGCTATGTACGCGGAAAAATCCATTTCTCAGTGATAAGCCGCTAAACACACGCTATATCCCGTGATACCAACGCGTAACACCCGTCCGATGACCGTGCTCTGCCCGTGATAGACCGCCAAACTTTCGCGTCTTACCACGTCTCCCCAAGTTTTAATAACGGCCGGGACACTGATTATCACGTGTTTTTCACGTGTGTTGCACGTCTTTACCACGTGTGCCGGCCGTGGTTGTCCGCGGTCTAAAGTTTTGAGCAGTCCAAAACTTTTTGCCGCGTCCGACGCCGTTCCGATTTTCCCCTGCGTCCTGTCACGTCTGTATATCGACTGTAACACGTCTTAACTTCGACATCAACACGAACAACATCGTCTGCTTCACGGGAGAGCACTTTTTGACGGGTTTTGGCCGTGATAAAGCCGTAAAGCGCTGTGTGACCGGGCCTTTACATCAGCCAGAAATGTTTGTAGCCATTTACCTGCTGTAGTCTTCCGGGTGCGGGACCAAACCAGAGTGCAGGTCTGAAAGCGCTTTTCAAGGTTTCTTCCGCGATGCGCGGGAAAGCAGCTCATTAGAGCGGAGAGAAAGGGTCTAAAAATCTTACGTAAGTGTTTGTTGTAATATTTAAGGTCTGCACATTGTTGTAGGAGTGTAATGCATGCAGTGAAAATGTTTAGAACTCTTAAAATCTGTCTAGATGTGTTGATTGATTTTAATTGTGTTAAGACTGTGCCGTAGTCTTTTAAATATGCGCTGCACTGTTCATTGGGGAGACGGCCTCGGCAGGGAGAGGACGCATGACTTGAGCTCTGTGTGAGTAATGCCAGAGTAGCCTCGCTTGCGTGGGCATTTTGTCCCAGAATTTTTGTTTTTGTTTGGTTTTGTCATCAGTTTTTTTTTTTTTTTTTTGTCCTGTTTGTGTTAACTGCCGGCTTAAGAATAAAAAGAAAACTATTTTTGTACAAGAATTTTCCTTGTTTTGCTCATCATTCTGACCGACTACTCCATCCACTCGGCACACTCTATTACAACATCCAATTGAATTCCACACATTTATGCGTCACCGTATAGACGCAGATTTCCTCCTTGAAAACGGTCGTGTAGACGCGGAAAAAAGTGAGAACAAAAACGGACTTTTGCGTTTTTGTTTCAGACCGTCCCCGTGTAAAGTGGGCCTTAATTTTGACATCATGTGTCTAGTCAGCAGGAAAACACTGGGAGTGATGTCATCAGAGTGAAATATGAGGAGTTATTATACCTACAGGACACTTTCTCAGTGGAATAAAAGCATGTTCTATTCCCTTCTAGCGGGCTTCATTCCTTTGGTTTGATAGCATGCAATATTGTCAGCATATCGCTTATCCTACATGTATTATGTCAGAATGAGCGTTGACTATGGTTTACAATACTGTATGGTTGTCAAGACAACATGATGTCACACATCAGAGACGTAAAACTTCTGTGCTAGTGAGCGACTGGGACAATTTGTAACAAAACATGGCTGCCAGGTTTGCTTTGTTAAATACGGAAGCTTCTGAGAGAATTTTGAAAGAGAAAGACGCACGTCGAACGGCTAAAAGGAATGTATAATAATAATAATAATAATAATAATAGTATTGGCTGGCTTTTTTTCATGATATATCAGATATTTCTTTCAGCTACTCATCTTCAACTCGTTCAGTATCATGCTAGCTGAATGGAATATATCTGATAGACCACTCAACATCAGCCAATATTATTTAAATATGTCACTCAGATCCGTGATGGATTTCGTATGAAAAATGCGAGTTTTTAAGAAGAACAAGACACCGTTATTTGTCACATGTACACTCAAGCACAGTGAGATTCATCCTCTGCATTTAACCCACCTGAAGCAGTGAACACACACACACACACCCAGAGCAGTGGGCAGCCATACTACAGCACCCAGGGAGCAGTTAGGTACCTTGCTCAAAGGCACTTCAGTCCAAGGCCGCCCCACATTAACCTAACTGCATGTCTTTGGACTGTGGGGGAAACCGGAGCACCCGGAGGAAACCCACACAGACATGGGGAGAACATGCAAACTCCACACAGAAAGGCCCCCCATCGGCTGCTGGGCTCGAACCCAGAACCTTCTTGCTGTGAGGCGACAGTGCTAACCATACCACAACCATGCCGCCCAAGTTTTTCAACACGAGAAGATAAACTTCATATCTTCAAGCCAATGTGTGATTTTTTTTTTTTTTATTATTTTGACACATTCACAAACAAAAAGTCCCTAAATTTATCAAAACAATTCATCAATATAGAGATTTATGTCACGGTTTTGGTTCTCCATGTCCCGGATGGAGCTCAGATGAAAAATATGAGTGGTGTATTTCCCAGTAAAAAACTCGTGTGTGTTCTTGTAAATGGTTAATACCATGATACCATGATATTTTTAGACTAGTAGTATATCATACTATGAAATTTTTCAGTCAGAACAGCCCGTGAGTGTGTGTGCGCGTGTTTGTGTATAACTCAATTTGCGTATGCAGTTTGATAGAGCAGGGTGGCGTGAGATTCTGGATTTAATTAACCAGCAGGCAAAGACAAATAGGAGCTAAACACAGCTGCCTGATGGGGAGATAATGAACAAACTGGGCTGTTTGGGTCAGAGCTGCTCTCTCTCAAGGCACAAGAGAATCTCATGGTCATTAATGCTGTGTGTGTGTGTCCATACTAACATTCCTCCCTTCATTCATCAGTGCATTTCCTATTTCCATATCCTTTAAAAGTGTATTCATTGTGCTGTAATATTTGTGATTGATGTTGTAAAATACTTGCCCACTCCTCGACTCGTACCTCACCTGCCCCTCGCACCTATACACAACATGGCCTTTGTAAGATTGATCGACTTGTGAATAATTGCCAGCGCTGAGTCTTTTGTTATTCACACCAGCCTCTTTTTTCTCACTCAGTGAGTGACTGCTTTCTGTTTCAATGACTAATCATAACTGTAGTGCCTGCCCTCCAATCCCCTAATGTCTAAATGCACACTCCAGTGGCTGAGCTGTGATTTTCTTATCTGCTGTGCACCCAGCACTTAAGTGCCAGTCTAGTGCTTGAAGGCTGACTTTCTTAACAGCTGCTATTTGTACACACATCTTTTCTGTCTTTGTTCCCTCACGAGCCATTCAGGTATTTTACATGTTTGGGAGATTTCAGGTTTTTCCTCAATGCATTGTGTGACTATTTTAATGTGATAATGGTGGAGGGTCAGTGGAGTAATGGCATATACCATACAGTATTAGCATTCATTATTGTGGAAAACATACAGAGAACCCGTACTTAAAGTCAACGTATGAGTACTTATACTCAAGAATTAAAAGAAAAGAAATAGATAGAGACTGGGACTAAAGTTACAGTAATTTGCACTAGCTGTTACGAACCAGGACATCTGGTCACTGTACCCTATAGATCCGGAACGGTAAGAGATAGAGAATGACACTTAGCGAGGAAAAGTTGCGCCCTGCTGCCCTGAACAAAATTTAAAAAACTGATTGAAAAAATCATGAAACTTGACAGAGTTATAAGTGATTGAAAAAAAATCCCGTTTTTCATGGATCATTCTGGTTTGGTGATCCAGATCAGCACCAAAAGTCATAGCAACGCAATTCAGCCCAGAGGTGGTATTCATGGAAATTTGGTTGAAAACTGAGAGAGAAATAGTGTCCTAAAAACACTAGGATAATAATAATAATAATAATAATAATAAAGTAGAAAGATCCTGATTGGGAGTAACAGTTTGCACCAGCGCTGCTAGCACAAATTAATAAACATTTTTAACTGATGAACTTGTCATTGTTTTTTAATCATGTTCGATTCTTTGCTAAGCAGTTAGTCATCAGGAGAATATTATGCTAATTTACTGACTATAAAAAAAACATGGACCACATGGTTTCCTGCCCTTCCCTTCGATAGAAATGAAGCCAAAATTCATCCGCCATTTTGTTAAATTTGAACCCCAGAGTCTGTGCAGTAGAGCTGCGACTCAAATTTAGGTACACCTACTCATTTGGTAAGCCCCGCCCCCTTATACTAGTACCAAGGTCCATAGCTGTCAGTCACTTCATTCCCAAATGTATCCACATCTTCTTACTTACAATATAATAGAATAATGTTTTAAAAACCTAATTTCTGGGGGAAATAAAAAAAATGTGCACATATCAGCATAGGGAAAACTACCTATTCGAATTAGACCCTACAGATGTTTATAGACAGTTTAGATGAAAAAAGTGACGTGGAAAAAATGTCTATTTTGTCATTGAAACACATGAGGATGGGTGGAGCTACAGATTATACTGCAGCCAGCCAGCAGGGGCGCTAGACCTGCGGTTCCTTCTCTTTTTAGAGACGTTACACTAGCTGTGTCTGAACTCACTCACTCGTTCACTACTCCCTACTCACTATCTAGGGAATTCTATATAGAGGACTATATAGTGAGCTCATTGGTAAAAATAAAAAATAAAAAAACTTTCAGACACTACTCCATTGTGCCGTTATTTACATCATTACTATCACACAATTAAAACTTGCCAGATCAGTCGGCTGGTGGATTTTCAAAATAATAAATACATGCATGTATTTTTGTGATAAATCCATATTATACTGAGCACATTTCCCACATTAGTCAATACAAAGTACTTTGTGTCTGCTGCATCTTTCAGTTCTCTTAAACCAAGGCTGAATATTTTCTTCCTTCTTCGCCGCTGCCTTTTATTAAATCACATTCGAGGCTTTTGATTAATTCCTCGCTCTGCACTCTAACTTTAATTCTTGTATTTTATCTGTCTTATTCTATTTTAGCTTATTTTCTATTTTCTTACTATTTTTAATTGTACTTGAATGTCCGTTTATAATGTATTTCTTCCTCCGTCCATTCACCCCAACACACTATAATATTATTGCCATTTTCGCGCCACAACTTATAAATTTGTCTTTTGTCTGTTGTCATAGGGAAAAACAAACTATTATGATACTCACTCTAAATATTTTACGCTCCTTATGAAACAGCTTTTACAGTTCTGTGAAAATGTGCGACCGCAATGCATGCTTGGTTAGTGACCATCGGTTGTCCACTACTTTTCACGGTGCATTATGGGATACTATGAGTCCACTATATAGAGTGAAATAATTCTCACTATACATTCGAACAGCACTACAAAATGGCGAACTCGCTATATAGTCACTATAGAGTGAGCAGTGAGTGAGTTCAGGCACAGACACTGTTTTGACACTCATTATGCTAGCTCATACAAGACTAGAATTTAGTTTGCTCTTAGATTATTCTCTATAAGCTTGTTCGAATGAACGCTCAGGCACATTCACAACAAAAACCTAACTCTCTAGCTTATTTAACAAGCTAATTTACAATACTTAACCAGCTAGCTTGTTTTAGAAACTAATGTACAAACCATACAGTAACTAGTGAGCTGATTTAGTAAAAATTACAAAACGAAATTAACTCACCGTACTACCTTAGCTTTGATGGTGTCAAATGAGACAGTTCATTTTGCATGAATTGGTCACATGTTACAAGTAAAATATCTTAATTAAGACAACTTTTGTTATACATTTAATCATAATAATAATAACAACAACAATAATAATAATAACAATAATAAGGTACACCTGCAGGTGACCACGAGTTGGCCGAGTGAGTAGCATGTCCACCTCTCAACTGGGAGATCACAAGTTCTACTCATGATCAGGTCATACCAAAGACCATCATAAAAATGGTACCTACTACTGTCTGGCAAGACATGCTGCAATACAGATGTGGGGGGAGTCAAACTCTTGTGGTTACCAGAGGACCCGCCCCCCACTGTAACCCTAGCTGTATAGGCAAGAGGCCAAAGGCTATCAAAACGGAGATTGGCGCCACACCCATATGCCTTAAAGAGTTGGTTAGTACTGGGACAGGAGACTGCCTGGGAAGACCAGATTCTGGTGTGAGAGGGACTTTGACTTGACACCTGCAGGCATCTGTACCAACGAATTGAAAAACATCGCAACTCAACTATTGATAAACACCTTATGAGGTGCCCATAGTCAGCTGGGATAGGCTCCAGCTTTCCTGTGATCCTGCACAGGATAAGTGGTTATGGATAATGGATGGGTGGATCTTGACATTTGGAGTGAGTACTTTGAAAGTCAAAATGAAAATGGTCAGAATAAACAATATGTTTGTTTTTTTTCTCTTGGAAATTTACATTACAGGCATTTTTCCAGAGTGACATACAACACAGTAGTTGGGGGGTTAGGTGCCTTGCTTAAGGGCATTTGAGCCATTCCAGGGAATCAAACCAGTGACCTTTTGGTCCCAAAGCTGCTTCTCTAACCTTTAGGCTATCGTTTCCCATGGGCATTGGTACAAGTATTCAGTTTCAGTAATGCTTAAATAAAAATTTTCAAAGTAACAGAGTACAATCACTCAAATACTTTCCATCACCGGATGCAAATTCAGATGTTTTGCTCTTTGATAGTCTTGATTTCAGATATACTGTGTGTATGTTCATATGAGAATGTTCCTCTGTTGGACTACAAATTAATCTGTAAATAAATTGCTCGAATGAGAACAGAAAATGCTTTTCCTTTCACTTCATTCTTGTTTTCCCCTTAATTGGCCCAGCGGTTTACCTCAGCTCATAAACATTGCATATCTCTCACCACCCCCTCTCTTAGCTATGTCAGTGGGCGAGCTGCGGCATTGGGAGAAAGACCGAAAACCGCCAAGATGTGCTAATTGTTTGCAGAGGAGAAAATCAATTAAAGGTCCAGAGGCCTGACTGTGAGGTGGGGCACCTGTGGAGAACCAGTGCCCGTCTGCAGTGATACCTCATGGGGCAACTGCATTATCCTCATTGGCATCTATTCACATCAGCAGTGTTTGCTTCCTGAGTGCCCTCGTTATTCCCCTCATTTCATTATTCCTGCAATTTGGAAATTGTCATTTGGCTTTGAACAATTTGAATTCTTAGGTCAGCTCTACTTTGTCCTCTATCTCTTCTCCCACTTGCTTCCTTGTAAAGAATATCGTGCCCCTGGCAGCTTGAAAGAAATATTAGCCTCATACACTCTGTTGCAGTTTGATGCATTTGTTCACTTTTCTGGCTACAAGCTTCAGGATCATGACGGCTGCAATCTGATTGGGTCTCCACAATTCCACGCTACAATTTTAAACATTGCAACATGAGATTTTCACAACAAAAAATGATCACTGGAAGTTCAAACAATCTTGTATTTAAGAATTACTGATGGAATGATTTTGTTTGATGCTGATAGCTCTGGATGGTTATCTGAGAAGGAAGTTAAACTGCTGGATTTTTTTTTTAAGTGAGGGTTTCTTGGTCAAACTCATTGATGAAATGTACCAAACTTGCAAGATTAACACTGCCTCATCCAATTACTTTACTTTCACCTTCATCTCATGATCAACAATGTTCAAGGACTATTTAAATAGCTTGGATAAGCAGTTATAATATCCTCATGTGGTTTTGCCGAGACTGTTTCTGTCTTGCTTTTTCATTTATTCAGCTTTTATGTATTAGATATAACCTTGAATTATGCTAACCCTGATGATGTTAGCATAGTTTTTAAAAGGCCTTGTTACTGCTGTGACTATCCAGCTTGAAAATCAGATTGTTTTTAGCCTAGTCTAGTCTTGTTCTTCAATTCTTGTTTGCTTGTGTTTAACCCTTTTATTTTTGTCTTTTTCCTCAGGTCCATAATGTCCTCAAACTCAAGCCAAGCCTGAATATCAATCTGCTGCAAATACTTGACTTGAGACCTTCTTCTGCACCATATTGTCAGGACAATGGCTTCCCACCATAGAAAATTGAACTGTTTATTGGTTTCTTGCTGCTTCTTTGTTTCTTTGCTTCCCCTCTCCACCTCAAAGCCACAGCAGCCTTCCATTGCATCCAAAGTGGATGAACACTACAGAACTTTCCATGCTGAGAACCCAGAATGGACCTTTAACCACTTGTCAGTGGACTACAGAAATGGGAATGTGTACCTAGGTGCAGTCAACCGCATCTATAAGCTCTCACAAGAGTTAGATGTGCTGGTGTCGCACCAAACTGGCCCAGAGGAGGACAACCGCAACTGTTACCCACCACGAATCGTGCAGCCGTGCAGTGAGCCACTGACGCTCACCAACAACATCAACAAAATGCTGCTAATTGACTACAGAGCCAACCGGCTGCTAGCTTGCGGGAGCCTCTACCAGGGTATCTGCAAGCTGCTTCGCCTGGACGACCTCTTCAAGCTTGGAGAGCCCTTTCACAAGAAAGAGCATTACCTCTCAGGTGTCAATGAGAGTGACTCTGTTTTTGGTGTCATCGTGTCTTATGGTAACTCTTCACCTGACAAGCTGTTTGTGGCCACAGCAGTCGACGGGAGGCCTGAGTACTTCCCGACCATCTCGAGTCGCAAACTGGCCCGCAATTCAGAGGAGGACGGCATGTTCGCTTATGTCTTCCATGATGAGTTTGTAGCCTCCATGATCAAGATCCCATCAGACACCTTTACCGTGGTGCCTGATTTTGACATATATTACGTATATGGCTTCGCCAGCGGCAACTTCGTCTACTTCCTAACACTGCAGCCAGAGATGGGCGGTGGTCCAGCTGCAGGTTCGTCCTCAGCCAACCGGGAACAAGTGTTCACTTCTAAACTGGTGCGACTCTGCAAGGACGACACAGCATTCAACTCATATGTAGAGGTTCCCCTTGGTTGTGTCAAGGGTGGTGTGGAGTATCGCCTTCTCCAGGCTGCCTATTTCTCTAAGGCAGGTGCCATTCTGGCTCGCGCGCTGGGTGTGGGCGCGGATGATGACATCCTTTATGCTGTGTTCTCCAAAGGCCAGAAGAGGCGGCCAAAGGAAACGTCTCAAGAGTCGGCCTTGTGCGTGTTTGCCCTGAAGGAGATCAATGAGAGAATTAAAGATAGGCTGCAGTCCTGTTACAAAGGAGAGGGCACTCTGGATCTGGCCTGGCTCAAAGTGAAGGATATTCACTGCAGCAGTGCGGTAAGCCAATGCAGTCCCATTTCCCAGCCTTATCTCTGGTGATATATGTACACACACACACACACACACACAGATAATGACTGCTGCCTGTCAGAATTAATCACCATTGCTTATATATAACTACAAATGCACCCACATTGGATTATTCTTATACTTCTTGGCTGATAGTTACAATCTACAATCTCTAGCCATGTTCTCTGATTATTTACTGCATTTTAGTTTCACAATATTCCAAGTCATTATTAATGAGACTATTGATAATTGAAATTCTTCTATCCACATTCACTGGATATGAGCAATCGTGCGCTCTGATTGGCTACTCTACTACTAGGCTATCAGCTCATATACCGTGAGTAGAGAAAAACAAAATGGCGGTGCACATCAAGTCAGATATATCACTTTGTTATCAAGTTTTTAAAAGAAACAGAAAGAGCTAAAAAATAGTTTTGGTGGCACAGTGGTTAGCACTCCCACCTCACAGCAAGAAGGTCCTGTGTTCGAGCCCAGCAGCCGACGAGGGCCTTTCTGTGCGGAGTTTGCATGTTCTCCCCGTGTCAGTGTGGGTTTCCTCCGGGTGCTCCGGTTTCCCTCACAGTCCAAAGACATGCAGGTTAGGTTAACTGGTGACGCTAAATTGACCGTAGGTGTGAATGTGAATAGTTGTTTGTCTCTATGTGTCAGTCCTGTGATGACCTGGTGACTTGTCCAGGGTGTACCCCGCCTTTCGCCCGTAGTCAGCTGGGATAGGCTCCAGCTCGCCCCGTGACCCTGCACAGGATAAGCGTTTATGAAAAATAGATGGATGGATGATTTGTGAGGCATCTGTTAGCACACATTACTGTAAATTCTATCCTAGAAGATCGTTCCAAACAAAGACACCTTCAGTCAAAAGTCCTGCCTTATGAGACACCTGTTTAATGTGTAAACATGTTGAGCGTTCTGGGGGTCAATCAGCATACATTCCGGGCCCTTCCGTCAGAATATGCGAGAGCCATGGAGCTACCTTGACAATGAGGAGGGTGTGGCTTCCATCTCTAGAAAGTGTTTCATGTTAAAAATTTCCATAGCTTGGGGGCGTTGTGGCTCAGGTGGATAAGGTGCCATACCATAAATCCGTGGACCTGGGTTCAATTCTGACCCGAGGGCATTTCCCGATCTCTCTCCTGCCCATTTCCTGTCTCTACACTGTCCTATCCAATAAAGGTGATAAAAGCCCCCCCCAAAAAATTTCATAGCTCAAGTGCTGGATGAATTAATCCATGAGCATCCTTGAGGCACATGTGAGGCTTACATGGGCTACTGTAGCATTCCATCGCTACCATCAAGCTCAAAATGTTCATGGAACAACATTGTGCAGCAAGTGAAAAGTTTGCCTAGGGGGTGTGGCTTATTTTCGTCTTGCCATGGCTAGGCCATATTGCAGCTGTGAAAACTGTACACAATGCTGTCACTGCTGTAAGGCCATATGATGCTATACGTCATTGCCTCCGTTGGTTTACCAGCATCTTCTGTTGCTACCGTCACAGCTACCATGTCTTCAGCCAAAAAAATATTAAAATAATAACTATCTGGCATTCAGTTTGATTACGCTGACTTTTCCCTCTTAGTGCTTCCTTCGACACAGACCTGTTGGCATTCAGGATTTGATTACAGGGAACCTGATAATGCATTCATTTGTTTGAGAGCTGGTAATATTTACAGTTATTACAGTATTTCAGATATTTTACACTGTCTGATATTTCTGTAGACTTAAGTGATTTTGCTATGATTCAGATATAAGCTGTATGGAATTTAATAAATCTTTTGATTAGATTTCTCTCTCTCTCTCTCTCTCTCTCTCTCTCTCTCTCTCTCAAATAAGGTTAAAGTCAGTGCCAGTTCTGAAAGAAAAAAAAAAACATCTAAGGTGCTTATTTGAGGACGTGATTTTTCCATTAGCCCATTTGATAGAAGCCAAACAAGCTAAAATGCAAAATTGCTCTCCTCTGAGAGTCAATCTATTATTGTAATGGCATTTCATTAAATGCCGGCCACAGCTAGAATTAATCTTTCCACTTTCTACTGATGTTATAGATTGCTCATTACCACGTAAACTGCCCGGGCTGTTAGGCTCTCTTCCCTTTGGGGCGAGAGTTTAAAAAAAATAGAGGGGGCTGTTTAATCTAGCCAAACGGCAGTGCAATGATGGTGATGAGTTCTGTAATAATTCTGCTGGTGCAAATATTGTTGTGGAAGGTGAACCATTAAACCTTATGCGCTTGTGTATACAGACGACACTCACACATGCACACACACACACACACACACACACACACATACATAAACATGTTCATAGCACATATGCAGTTAGATAAATCAGACATGGTGCTTGAGAGCCGTCTGGGAAAAGTGTAGGATGTGAGGTTGAGACAGACACAGAGAGAGAAAGAGGTACAGGCATTGATATGCACAAACACATAGATCTAAACGCATGCATCACACATACGCACCAGATAAATCAGAGACAGGGTGCTAGAGCGCTGTCTCGGAAAAAGTGTTGGACGCGAGACCGAGAGGGAGGTGTGTGGAGAAATGGTGCCATTTCAACACGCACTGCAGTATGGCCACTGCAGCATAAATTAGAAAGCAGGCGTCACTGAGGGGCGGGAGATAAATGGCTTGCTTCTCCGCCTGCTGTAACTATGGCTACCAGCTTTCCCGCTCAAGGCCTGACAGACGTGTTTGATTGGGGTGGGAAGAAGGCGACCCAAAACAAATTAGATCCAAGGGCTGCGCTAGAGCGATGGATCACATAATGATCTCATTTTTAGAGAAATACCAGAAGCTTGAGGCACAAACACCAAGCAAAACACACCATTTAACACTGGATGCCGTGTTGTAACTCTGCCATCAGTCCTGTCTGCACTCTTTGCCTTATATATTATTACGTAATATCGTCGTCAGTGAGTTTGTAATTCATTCTGTGATGAGGTGATTGTATAGAAATGTGCATTTGGATTCAATAAAGCAGGATTAATAGGTATATCAGGTGAAAACTCAAATTCAGTCCAAATTTCTTGGAAGTGCTGTCATTGAATTCAGAATTGAATGCTGAACAACATACTTTTACAGAATTAAAATTATGTTTTCTGTTCTTGAGATATTACAACTCAAAGATTGAAAAAGAAAATGGCTAAATTTTTAGAAAACGGCTATAATATTCTGTATGAGGATCACATGGTCCAAAATGGGCCTCATTAACCAATAAGATCAAATGTTTTGGGGTTTTTTTCTAAATAACTTTTCTATTTTTCAAGATATTTGGCATGGAAATTGGCAGGAACATAGATGGTTGTATACTGAATACAATGTTTGAAAAATGAGGAAAAACAAATTATGCAAATTAGTATTTAATTAGTACTAATTATGCTAATTAGGTAAAACATTAAATCGGTACACTCAGTAAAAAGTAATAAAAGATTATTTCTAATCCCCTCTTTGTGCTCTATAGGCCTTTGTATTTCTCAAAAGTAGGGCCTACTAGTGTTTATATGAAAGAATATAAATGATTATTTTGCTTAACATTCACAGCTTTCAAGGCGAACCTCGAAAAAACTGTCTGATCCACATCCAATAAACAATTCACATTAACGCAACTGAAATCGACACTCGCGTTTCTGACTTTCTGTTTTTTTTAAATCTCATTCCGACCACTAAGATCTCAATATTTTTCATCAAGACAGTTATATTCTAAAATAGTTATTTATTTACATGAATCAGTTTGATTTGAAAAAAAAAAGTAGGTAAAGCTACGAAAACTCACTTCAAAGTCTCCCGTGAATCAGAACATCAAAACTAACAGACGGAAAATTTTGCTGAATCCTTCATGAAAAACAGTGAGAGCGAGAGAACATCCCTATAAAAGTGATCTGATTGATATTCACGAGTAATCCAGTGGGAAACCAGTCAGAAGAGAGAGAGAGAGAGAGAGCCTGACCACTTTCCCGTGACTCAAAAAGAAAAGCACCGGCAGTTTCCCGACGTCCTGCGAGCAGAGTTTTTACTCTGTTGTACCGACTTCAACCTGCCGTTACTCCCGAAGTACTGAACAGATCTTAACCAGATACATTTCTGTGGAAAGCAGAGATTATGAGCTTTTTAATGATAGTATTCACGATAGAAAATATTCAAGAGTTAAGCAATGGCAGGTTTGGAAACTTAGATGAGCGTCTGCATGCGGAATTTTCACACCACGGCCAGCGAGAGTCTGATACGCCTAATATTAATGCACCATTAAACGAATTAACATGAGACCAATGAGTGATGTTCAGAATTAGCTCTCACTCCATTTCTGTATTGAGTGATGCAGCACTGCTTTAGTCTTTTAGTCTGTCCCATTCGCTCATCTCCTCTTGGCTCAAACGGATCATTTTCCAGAGTCAACTTTCATGCTGATTCCATCATTAAGCTCATCTCATGGATCACTAACCAGATGAGCGAAATGGCATTGTGGAGCTGCATTACATTCTGGGACTTTGAGTTCAGCATTTGCACTTTTCAGCATCTCCATTACTTCTACTTCGGATCTTTCATTAATATGATGATTAACTTTGCGTGAAAACTAATGATGAGTGAGTCACGCTTTTATTTTAGGACATAACCTAATTAGAAACCGCTTCCTTATTCCTCTTGCTTGAAATTACATTACATTACAGGCGTTTAAGTCAAGTCAAGTTTATTTGCATAACGTTTTTAACAACAGACATTGTCGCAAAGCAACGTTACAGAAAATTAAAGACTTTAAACATGAGCTAATTTTATCTCTAATTTATCCCTGATGAGCAAGCCTGTAGTGAGGTGAGGAAAAACTCCCTCAAAAGACATGAGGAAGAAACCTCGAGAGGACCCAGACTCAAAAGGGAACCCATCCTCATCTGGGTGATAACAGATAGCGTGATTATAAACAACTCATGCCTATAACTGTGTCCTATATACAGTAGTCACAAATAACTGTGTAATCAGGAAATTCATTATAGTTTTAACATGAAATCTGTTTTATTGAAGTTATAAACTGTTCATTGATGGAAAGCTGAGTACAAAACTGTTCAACTGAAGTCCTAAAGTTAGCAAGTCAACTGAAGTCCTCAGACATAAATGTATTACTGTAAGTGTCCAGAGCGTCTTCCAAGTGCGACTTTTGACTGTCCATATGGGGCCATCCTCCACAGGAGCGATGTAATGAGACTCCAGCCAGAAGTAGGGCATCAGGATGGATTAGGCAGGTCCAAGGAGCAGAAGAGGTTCAGCATCTTACTGGTGCCTCAGGATCAACAATTGAGCATTTAGCAGATGCTCTTATCCAGAGCGACGTATAACATACCCAGAGCAGCCTGGAGAACAGTTGGGGGTTAGGTTCCTTGCTCAAGGACACTTTAGCCATTCTTGTAGGTCCAGGGAATCAAACCAGCAAGTTTTTGGTCCCAATGCTGCTTCTTTAACCATTAGACCATGACTTCCCTGATGTATTTTTTGTCCTATTAAACACCATTGTAACTGTGCTAGTGACACTGTAACACTGTCCTCCTGTGGACTACTAACTAACCGCTAACTTTTCATGTAAATAATGGAAACTTTACAGTTTAGTATAAATACAGAGGTGATTATAGGAAATCTAATGCACTGATTGGTCAAGAGACTCAGACTATTTCTTGATAATCACCTCGAGTGACTCAGCAAAATGGCAGCCGATCGCTTTGTCACCGTACGTGAGGAAAAATTACAAATGATGAAAGAAAATGCTGTTCCTAAAATAAAAGCACTAAAGATGCTCCAAAGTTTGGTTTAAAACTATTCAAAGGTAAGGTGGGATTGTGATTTATTTTATCGATTTCAAAACAAAGGATTTCATGTGGGCGGCACGGTGGTGTAGTGGTTAGCGCTGTCGCCTCACAGCAAGAAGGTCCGGGTTCGAGCCCCGTGGCCGGCGAGGGCCTTTCTGTGTGGAGTTTGCATGTTCTCCCCGTGTCCGCGTGGGTTTCCTCCGGGTGCTCCGGTTTCCCCCACAGTCCAAAGACATGCAGGTTAGGTTAACTGGTGACTCTAAATTGACCGTAGGTGTGAATGTGAGTGTGAATGGTTGTCTGTGTCTATGTGTCAGCCCTGTGATGACCTGGCGACTTGTCCAGGGTGTACCCCGCCTTTCGCCCGTAGTCAGCTGGGATAGGATCCAGCTTGCCTGCGACCCTGTAGAACAGGATAAAGCGGCTACAGATAATGAGATGAGTATTTCATGTGACTCGGCGTAGATAAGTGACACAAGTCTGCGCCGCACCATTATTACATTTTCATGTCGCTTTTGAAGGTTGAAATAAATGATTTTTTAAATACATTTTTTAAAAATAATCACCTGTGTATTTATACTAAAACAATTATCTGCCTCGGGCTCAGTGAATAGAACATATGAATAATTTGGCGAATAATTGTTAATTAATAAAGAATTAACAGTGTGCAGTCCCTTGCCCAGTCTCTTAGTGTGGTTGCTTTTCTGACTCAGCTAAAAAGTGTATTAACACAGAACTGAACAAGTAAACAATCATTATCGTCTTCGAACAAAGCGCTGTGTTTGGTCCCTCGATGTGTCAGATATTATCCTCACTGTTCTGTTCTGTCCTCAGATTTCACATAAAGTTCTGGACAGCGTCTTTTTTCTCTTGAAATCTTCAAAATTAGCAATGGGCCATTTTTTAAAGTCGTTGTCATAGTGTTGTGTAACGTATCAAATTAAAGAGTGTGAAGATCTGAATTGAAAACTCGTTTAATTTTGTAAATATGTCTAAAAAAACAAATGTCATGAGCATTTTGAAAATCCAGTGTTTTATAAAAATTTCCATTTCTGTCCATTGCCCCGGTCACAAACCAGCAACCCTTTTCCACTGGTTTAATTTTCCATTCATGAGAAAAAAACTCAATTAGAAATCAATCGACCAAAAAGACAAAAATAAAGAGATTTAGAATTTTGAGTATCAGGGTGGGCGGCACGGTGGTGTAGTGGTTAGCGCTGTCGCCTCACGGCAAGAAGGTCCTGGGTTCGAGCCCCGGGGCCGGCGAGGGCCTTTCTGTGTGGAGTTTGCATGTTCTCCCCGTGTCCGCGTGGGTTTCCTCCGGGTGCTCCGGTTTCCCCCACAGTCCAAAGACATGCAGGTTAGGTTAACTGGTGACTCTAAATTGAGCGTAGGTGTGAATGTGAGTGTGAATGGTTGTCTGTGTCTATGTGTCAGCTCTGTGATGACCTGGCGACTTGTCCAGGGTGAACCCCGCCTTTCGCCCGTAGTCAGCTGGGATAGGCTCCAGCTTGCCTGCGACCCTGTAGAAGGATAAAGCGGCTAGAGATAATGAGATGAGATGAGTATCAGGGTAAGAATTACAGATAAAAACAACTTCTTGTAGATCACAATTCTGCACCTCAAAGGCTTAAAAGTAACATTTCAGTGAAATCGGTCCATTTTATGTTTAAACATAAAAGCCAGAATTTAGCGGGTATGTTCACTTTAAATTGAGGACACCAAGCATGATTAATGACGGTGATGCTCGAATGTGCTGTGTATAAGAGGCTCAAACTTTTGTTAATTCTCTTCAAAACAGTATCACTAATCTTTATACACCTTCTCATTTTTTTCTCTGTAAAAAAAAAATATTCAGAAAATCATTGATTTTTAGGAAGGATACAAAATTTTCCTCAGTGATCTGATCTTTCACAGGAACTAGACAGCAAAGTGTTTGGGCGATTTTATTGGAAAATCAAGTCAACATGAGAGATTCGACCACCAGGTGTGAATCATGAGTTTCAGGCTGATTGAACCAACAGTGAGCGAGCTGGAAGGAAGCAACAACAAAACACACAGACTGGTGACACTTTTAAACGTCTTTAAAGGCCAAACGAAGACATGCCGTTCTCCCAGACAAATGTACAGCGGCGCGCTGTCAAACCTATTAAACCCAGAAGGTGACTCTTACTTCGAGCAGGAGAGTTATATGACAGCTATATGTCAATTTTTCCCCCAAAAAATGCACTCATTCTTGTGTAGCAATCTCGTGAAAAGCTCATCCATCACCCTGACACACTCACGAATCCACCTAATAAACACTGCTCGACTGTTCACGTCTCGGTAGATGTGTGTAGTGCAGCAGGTGGTTGGATTCAGACTGAATTACCTCAACGTTGTCTCTGTTATCGTTCACCGATATTCACTTCACCTTTAGAGAATAATTCTTAAATAAAGCACCACCCGAGAAATGAGCATCACTTCCTGAGAATCGTTAAACACATCAGGAATAATGCGGTGTAAGTATTCTTAATGTATTTCAGGGACGAGTTTTTGATTAAGGCTATTTTGTATGGTATTAAGGGACTGTTTGAATATTTTGTCCTTGAAAGTTTAAGGATCAGAGTCGTGTTCCTCACGTGAGCGCATAAAAAGGTTTCTAATTAGTTTGAATAAGATGCTTGAGGACGAATAATTAAGAAAGTAGGAGTTGAAGATGTTAATCATGCTGTCAGCAAGTATTTAAGTATTATATTACTACCTTGTCTTAGAGATCTGTGCTGAGCTCTTTTCTAGCACGCACGCACACACACACACACACACACACACACCTCTGAAAAGGCAATGATTTCTCAGTTGCACAGGGCCGCCAGACAAAACCGGCTGTTTGTTTGTTTATTTATTTATTTATTTATTTATGTGTTGTTTTTTTTCATTATTAGTGGATTCTGCAGTGGGAATGTGTCGGGTGGTGATATAAAAAGCAAGAAGTGACATGAATGGGAGAAACGGCGAGTGATCCTACAACCTGTTGGTTTCATTGCTATGACACGGAGATGACTTTACAATACGCAGCTCCTGTAAATCTCAGATGAGCTACAAGGCCTAAATAATGTATGAAGGAATGAAAGGAAGGAATGGCATTCGAAGATTGTTGGAGCTTTACTTGTTTTCGATTTAAGCTAGTGTTTATGGTTACAGTTTCCAGTATAAAGTGCACTGAGCAAAAGGATTCCAGTGTATGCAAGTCAAATAATAATAATAATAATAATAATAGTTAGCGCTGTTGCCTCACAGCAAGAAGGTCCGGGTTCGAGCCCCGTGGCCAGCGAGGCCCTTTCTGTGCGGAGTTTGCATGTTCTCCCCGTGTCCGCGTGGGTTTCCTCCGGGTGCTCCGGTTTCCCCCACAGTCCAAAGACATGCAGGTTAGGTTAACTGGTGACTCTAAATTGAGCGTAGGTGTGAATGTGAGTGTGAATGGTTGTCTGTGTCTATGTGTCAGCCCTGTGATGACCTGGCGACTTGTCCAGGGTGAACCCCGCCTTTCGCCCGTAGTCAGCTGGGATAGGCTCCAGCTTGCCTGCGACCCTGTAGAACAGGATAAAGCGGCTACAGATGAGATAATATTTCTCACACTATTTGGACAGTTACAAAGCTCCCTCAGGATCGACAGTAGTGTCTGGTGTGGATCTAAAACCTGAGTGTCAGATGGTGGTAATTCTTTTTTTTTTTTTTTTTTTTTAAGATGTTATAGTTTCCATGGTAACAGCTAATTCACAAGGAATCATATGGTGGATGTTTATCATAACTTAAATCTAATAATAAACATTATTTAATTACTATCTTACTCTCTTACTGCTTGTCTCTCTTGCAATCTCTGATTCCTCTCTCCCTCTCCTTCCTTCCTTCCTTCCTCTCTCTCTCCCCCTCTCCTTCCTTCCACTCTCTCTCTCTCTCTCCCCCTCTCCTTCCTTCCACCCTCTCTCTCTCCGTCTCCTTCCTTCCTTCATTCCACCCTCTCTGTCTCTCTCTCCCCCTCTCCTTCCTTACACTCTCTCTTTCTCTCTCTCCTTCCTTCCACTCTCTCTTTCTCTCTCTCCCCCTCTCCTTCCTTCCTCTCTCCCTCTCCCCCTCTCCTTCCTTCCACTCTCTCTTTCTCTCTCTCCCCCTCTCCTTCCTTCCACCCTCTCTCTCTCCGTCTCCTTCCTTCCTTCATTCCACCCTCTCTGTCTCTCTCTCCCCCTCTCCTTCATTACACTCTCTCTCCCCCCGTAGCTCTTTCCTTTCGTCTCTTTAATCAGGATGTGTTTTTCCACCAATTAAAGTGCAGTGCAGCGACCCTGCTGCGCTTTAGGGCAGCCGTGCTGTACAGAAGGGACATACACAAACACACACTTAAACAAAGATAGACAATGCAGGTATGAGTGTACACACATCAAAAAGATTGCTATAATGAAGTGATTCTCTTTCTCTCTCTCTCTCTCTCTCTGTCAGACTCTCACACACTCCGTTGACACCTCCATCGCTGCACATGCTCCGCTCCGCTGATAATTACACTCCAGAAATGAACATTCTCTCTGAAATACAGTCCTGTAGTACAAAAGTCTGAGGCACATGTAAAGAAATGCTGTTGACCAAAAATGGCTTAAATTATGAAATGAAATGAAATGTTTCAACATTAAAAAAAAAAATACTATAAACAGTAATCTCATTATCATTCATCTCATTATCTGTAGCCGCTTTATCCTGTTCTACAGGGTCGCAGGCAAGCTGGAGCCTATCCCAGCTGACTACGGGTGAAAGGCGGGGTACACCCTGGACAAGTCGCCAGGTCATCACAGGGCTGACACATAGACACAGACAACCATTCACACTCACATTCACACCTACGCTCAATTTAGAGTCACCAGTTAACCTAACCTGCATGTCTTTGGACTGTGGGGGAAACCGGAGCACCCGGAGGAAACCCACACAGACAGCATACAAACTCCGCACAGAAAGGCCCTCGCCGGCCACGGGGCTCAAACCCGGACCTTCTTGCTGTGAGGCGACAGCGCTAACCACTACGCCGCCGTGCCGACCCTGCTCAGATATAAACTCGATAATGTGGAAGTCATAAAATAGAAATCTATAAGAAGGTTTGTATGAAAAAAATATACAGGGGCTAAGACTTTTGCACAGTACTGTTGATCTACTCATTTATAATGGACTGAGCACTTGATTATGGTTTTAAGTAGCATTCAGGAAAGATATGGTATGCCTTGTTTCTTCTTTGTCATTCCACCTGGTGTTTTGCAGCAGAAAGTGTCTGGGCTTTATATTTATAATCCAAAAAGCTTCAGGAAAAGAGCTCATCGTTGTTATAGTTTTGGAAGCTGGTTATACTTTCAGATGCTGACCTGTGTTATTGTCATGGCCACACAAGGAGAAGCCATGCTCATGCTGGGTTTATGATTGGCCAGGACAGAGAAACATAGGCAAAGTGAATGTTTGTTTGTTTCGTGACGTCCTGTCATAATTTTTGCCTGCACTTTGCATTGAAAGAATAAGCCAAACCACTATAGAAATTCCTGTCAGATGATTTGTGCATCTGATTCATTCACAGCTGATTTATATTTAGTCACGCCCACAAACATCCATAAAAGGAAAAGCGCACAGAGAGCTGAAAAAGAAAAATGACAACTAAGGGCCCGGTCCCACAACACCGATAACTATAACTGTACCTATAACTCCAACTCTGACTGTCCCTCTGTCTGAATTTAGTTCCAGTCTGGAGCAGAAACACCACAACCATAATCCCCACTATAATATCACTCGGTCCTGACACTCAGGGAAATACAACCCCGATTCCAAAAAAGTTGGGACAAAGTACAAATTGTAAATAAAAATGGAATGCAATAATTTACAAATCTCAAAAACTGATATTGTATTCACAATAGAACATAGACAACATATCAAATGTCGAAAGTGAGACATTTTGAAATTTCATGCCAAATATTGGCTCATTTGAAATTTCACGACAGCAACACATCTCAAAAAAGTTGGGACAGGGGCAATAAGAGGCTGGAAAAGTTAAAGGTACAAAAAAGGAACAGCTGGAGGACCAAACTGCAACTCATTAGGTCAACTGGCAATAGGTCATTAACATGACTGGGTATAAAAAGAGCATCTTGGAGTGGCAGCGGCTCTCAGAAGTAAAGATGGGAAGAGGATCACCAATCCCCCTAATTCTGCACCGACAAATAGTGGAGCAATATCAGAAAGGAGTTCGACAGTGTAAAATTGCAAAGAGTTTGAACATATCATCATCTACAGTGCATAATATCATCAAAAGATTCAGAGAATCTGGAAGAATCTCTGTGCGTAAGGGTCAAGGCCGGAAAACCATACTGGGTGCCCGTGATCTTCGGGCCCTTAGACGGCACTGCATCACATACAGGCATGCTTCTGGATTGGAAATCACAAAATGGGTTCAGGAATATTTCCAGACAACATTATCTGTGAACACAATTCATCGTGCCATCCGCCGTTGCCAGCTAAAACTCTATAGTTCAAAGAAGAAGCCGTATCTAAACACGATCCAGAAGCGCAGACGTCTTCTCTGGGCCAAGGCTCATTTAAAATGGACTGTGGCAAAGTGGAAAACTGTTCTGTGGTCAGACGAATCAAAATTTGAAGTTCTTTATGGAAATCAGGGACGCCGTGTCATTCGGACTAAAGAGGAGAAGGACGACCCGAGTTGTTATCAGCGCTCAGTTCAGAAGCCTGCATCTCTGATGGTATGGGGTTGCATTAGTGCGTGTGGCATGAGCAGCTTACACATCTGGAAAGACACCATCAATGCTGAAAGGTATATCCAGGTTCTAGAGCAACATATGCTCCCATCCAGACGACGTCTCTTTCAGGGAAGACCTTGCATTTTCCAACATGACAATGCCAAACCACATACTGCATCAATTACAGCATCATGGCTGTGTAGAAGAAGGGTCCGGGTACTGAACTGGCCAGCCTGCAGTCCAGATCTTTCACCCATAGAAAACATTTGGCGCATCATAAAACGGAAGATACGACAAAAAAGACCTAAGACAGTTGAGCAACTAGAATCCTACATTGGACAAGAACGGGTTAACATTCCTATCCCTAAACTTGAGCAACTTGTCTCCTCAGTCCCCAGACGTTTACAGACTGTTGTAAAGAGAAAAGGGGATGTCTCACAGTGGGAAACATGGCCTTGTCCCAACTTTTTTGAGATGTGTTGTTGTCATGAAATTTAAAATAACCTAATTTTTCTCTTTAAATGATACATTTTCTCAGTTTAAACATTTGATATGTCATCTATGTTATATTCTGAATAAAATATGGAATTTTGAAACTTCCACATCATTGCATTCCGTTTTTATTTACAATTTGTACTTTGTCCCAACTTTTTTGGAATCGAGGTTGTAAACACATGGAAGTTTTTTTTTTTACTCCCAAGTAGTAGCGCATTATTCCAGGTCATACTGTACAGTTTGGAATTTCAAAACAACCCATGCACGCACTCCGGTGGTTGATATAATACAGATAGGTCATGGATTACAGAAATATAATAAAAAAAAGGATACAAACTGCGGAGTGGTTATGGATTTTAATACGGATGCATCACGGATGCTAATAATTTACGGATTGGTTACGGACGTTTCAGTATTACAGACTGGTTACCGATTTCACACGGATGATGCATCACGGATAAAAAATTAACAAGTCTAAAACAATTAAATGCTTGGACTGCCAAAGTTCATAATTAAAATATCTTACTTGCATTTATATGTTTACTTTATCAATTTACTTTTGATATTTCACGGAAAATAATCACATATCCGTGAATAAAAGATCTGTGCTTTGTATTATATTTTTTATTTTCTGTGAATCCGTATTCCATGACTTCTTGATGCAACAAGGATGTACAAAGATTCCCAGGGAGAAATAGCACACGCTCAGACAACGTCACATGGAAACAATTACCTGACTGGTCAGATGTTTTATTGGAGTAGGTCCAGGCATGGAAAAATGGCTCCAGAAGCTCCAGAATCTCACCAATACGGATAAACCCAGGCCTGGGCTATAGGGATCGTTATTGGTCTGGTGTGAGCACTGACCACATAACCTGCAGGGAACTGATTTATAATTATAGCGGTAGTTGTAGTCATAGTTATCAGTATTGTGGAAGCCGGAGTGCAGCCAGTGTGTCGCTGCACCACAATAAACACAGTAACACTGTGTTCAGTGAAAGCCTGTAACGCTAAACGAGTTGGAAAAACAGGGAAGTGCTAACAAAAGTTCAACCATAACACATGCTGGTTTTTCCCAGTTTGAACCTCAAACACATGGAGGTTAAAAAAAATGACGTAATTGCAAGTTCTAACTTCCCACTTCTGAGTTAAATCAAACACAGCGTCTTATTTGTTGTAATTCACAGGACGTGCAAGGCCTTATTGTGATTATAAGGACTATTGTTCGCTCATGTGTCCATAAGGCCGATGAGCTATTGCCATGACGTCCGTCCGTTGTCCACAGTTCAGTTAAATAGTATCTCCTCCGCCAGTTCTCCACGGATTTCCGTTCCAATTGTTCTGTTTGAAAGAACTCGTCACTCCACACAAAACTTGGTCGTTGTTTTGTCAAATTTTTTGCTAACGAGTTACTAATGAGGCCAAATTAACACATTTTCCAGGTCTCTCACTAAAATTTTATCTCCTCTCTGATTTCTCATCCGATTTCAGTTCTGATTGATGTTTTGGGTCGATCTTCCCTTGAGGAACAAATTTTGGTCGTTTGTCGGTTGATGTTCCTGTTGTAAACAGTTTGTCGTGGAGGTTGGTCCTCTCTCATATTGTCACATTTCAGTTCTGTTTGATGTTTTGGTCACCATGGTTGTTTTGATGGCAGGACAGATGAGCTCCTATGTCCTTGACATTCTGGTTATTTTTTCTTTATTTTTATTTATTTGTGAGTTGGTTCCCATGAGGCGGCACGGTGGTGTAGTGGTTAGCGCTGTCGCCTCACAGCAAGAAGGTCCTGGGTTCGAGCCCCGGGGCCGGCGAGGGCCTTTCTGTGTGGAGTTTGCATGTTCTCCCCGTGTCCGCGTGGGTTTCCTCCGGGTGCTCCGGTTTCCCCCACAGTCCAAAGACATGCAGGTTAGGTTAACTGGTGACTCTAAATTGACCGTAGGTGTGAGTGTGAATGGTTGTCTGTGTCTATGTGTTAGCCCTGTGATGACCTGGCGACTTGTCCAGGGTGAACCCTGCCTTTCGCCCGTAGTCAGCTGGGATAGGATCCAGCTTGCCTGCGACCCTGTAGAAGGATAAAGCGGCTAGAGATAATGAGATGAGATGAGATGGTTCCCATGAGTGAAAACTCGCGAAATTTGGTACACCCATCAGTGCTTGTGACAGTTACTCAGGGACCAAGGCTTGGCCCTGGGTGTGGCCTTGGAGCTCTATAGTGCCCCCATATCTTATTCTGTCATTGAGTCTTGATTTGGATTGCTTTCTTCAAGTCATTAATATTAATTGACTGAGGTTCGTAAAATTGCTATTAAATTGGTATGTATAATAGAAATATATAAGCAATTTAAATTTGGTAACATAATCCGTGTATAAAATCACAGGAACTCATCAACAATTATATGATGCAAGACACGCAACTGGATTTCCACGAAGACCACATTTGCTCTTACAAATAAATTAATTCAAATCCAGTTTGATAAATGAGGCCCATTGTTTGTGAAGTGGGAATCTGTAGTATCCTGCGTACGTCTACATGTTTCTCAAGAGCCTTAATTTCCATAAATAGTTAATTAAGTGGTCCTGATGAAGATGGTTGTAGGTTTTGGATGGATTCTGAAGACGAAGCGGTTTGCTGGCTGTGATCGGACGTGATGATCCACCTTATGCTGTAAACGGGTTTGGCACTGAGAGCAGAATCTTCCTGGAGTGCTTTCGAAAGCTCACAACTCAAGTGCACAATGCAACGCTCAAAAGTAATAGTCTGGATGGATCCATAGATCATATAGAGGGGACATTTGACCTATCAAAAAAAGCGCTTGCTTGCCTGTGTTCCTTGTGTCAGCAGAAAAAGAATGAGAGGTGAGAGAGGAAAAAAAAAGGTGAAGCAGAAATCAGAGGAATGCAGCAGTGCAGTCATATTTCCTCTCGCTTCTAGAGTAGAGTAATATTGAGCTTAAAATCAGCCTTTATTACATCTTATAATGATTTAATTATGCATCACTGAAAGATACAAAAAACACTATACCTCATGCAGATCATGTAATATTTCTCGATGCATACCGTAATTACTGGGTTTTTTTCTGTTCCACTGCTTGCTTTTCGAAATGATTACCGATGGATGATGTTCTCAAAGCCATGAAAGCAACATGACGTCCTCGTAATTTATCATAAGAAATCTTTTTTACACTTCAGTAAACAGTCTTGTCCATCATCCTTAGAAAATTCAAAGATCGTTGTCCTGTTTCTTCGCTAACGGTTTTAGTTTAGCAGAATGATCTCTTATCTCTGATGGTTCTATCTACAGTTCAACCACATTGGTTAGGTGTTAAGAATGTTTCTTAAACATAATATGCTGATCATGTAATATTGTAATAGCTTTTTTAATAGCGTTCTGCTGCCTGCTTTTGTTCACGATGAAGAACGTTCTTCAAACTGGAACGAACATGTACTAGCTATCCTCGAAAATCATCCTCAAACGACGCTATTTTTCAAGTCCCTTAGAAAGTTCTGAGGAAGTTGTCCTGTTCAGATAAAACATTTACAAAACATATACATTTTATTTTATTTATATAACCATATACACTCACCAACCACTTTATTAGGCACACCCTTGATCCACCTATAGCTGTTTTACGCAGTTCTCTAATCAGCCAATTGCTTGACAGCAGCACGACGCATCAAATCACGCAGATACAAATCAAGAGCTTCAGTTAATGTTCACAATGTTCAAACATCAGAATGGGAAAAATTATGATCTCTCAGTGGAGTGTGACTTTCTCTCACTGTGGTATGGGTGTTGGTTTGAGCCAGATGGTGGTTGGTGGTTTGAGTATTTCAGAAGCTGCTGATCTCCTCCTGGGGTTTTCACACACAGCAGTCTCTAGAGTTTACACAGAATGGTGCGAAAAACAAAAAACAACATTTTCGAGTGAATGAGTGAGCGACAGTTCTGCAGGTGGAAAAAACAAACACCTTGTTGATAAGAGAGGGTCAGAAGAAAATGGACAGATTCGTTTGAGCTTTTTTGCCAGGAAGGATATACAGTAATAATTCATATAATCACTCTTTACAACCATGGTGAGCAGAAAAGCATCTCAGCAGAAAAGCAACAGCAGAACAGAAGAACACATTGGGTTTCACTCCTGCAGCCCAGAACAGGAATCTTAGAGTCAAGAACAAGTTCCTGTGTTGCAGTTGGAGCAAATTTTGTGTCAAATGCTTCATAAATATGATAGAAATATTTCTACAATATTACTGCAACATTTTTATAGTTACACAGCTCCGGAACACTTTGGTTGTATTTTTGTCTGGGTTTGAGGAGTTACTGTCGGGTTTGGTTGATTGTCTGCATCTTGCTTACCTCTAGAGAAATGGCTTTGTTTTTGGTGGGTATATTTTTTTCAAAATGGTGGAAGGAAAATATATAATAATAATAATAATAATAATAATAATAATAATAATAATTAATCTGGTTTTTATATGGCTTCACTGCAGGGTTCTAATTAGAACAAAATATCAATGTAGTGGCACCAGTCATAACGGCCAGGGGTTTGGGGCCGCCTTAGGCTGCCGAAAGCTCACAGGTTCTACGTGCTCGGCTCTGAGATGCATTCTAGTGCATTTCCTGGCACTTGCAATCCTCCCTGAAAGTCATTCTTTTTTGGTAATATTCAGGAGATTTTTTTTTTTTGGCCAAAAGTTGCTGTGATTGTTTTTCATTGAAAACTTATTATAATTCATATTCAACTATATTAGTGACATATTTATGGAATAAAAATAAAACAACCAGTTGATGTTCACCAAGTGTCAGCTTTATTTTCAGCTTCAGTTATTCAAATACAGTACATGACAATCCAGATCTAACTCGGGGACCAGTGCGTATTTCGTGCATGGCGTGTAAGCGCCTCTTAACACGGATGGCACTTTACCGTGAACACAGCATAAGGAAGGAGGTAAACCAGACTTGCATGATCAGTGACAATCTCCACACGGAACTGCTCAGGCAGCTATGCACTGAGCGCTGACGTAGACAGGGAGTGGAGTATGTCCGAATGTAGACCATTCGCATGGCTGTGCGCCATCATTGCTGCATGGGGATAACAAGAGAAAATTAAACAAAAGCCCACATTTTCAAGATTGACAATTAGTTTTATTCATGTAGTGGTAACTTTTACAGGCGTGTCGGGAATTTTGTGGGCGTAGCGGTAAGGAAACATTGCGTATCGGCTTGATATGCTGAAAAGGCTGAGTTAGAACCCTGCACTGTCACACAAAACTGTAATTATAGAACATTAACAGTGACTTTTTACCTCCGCCAACTTTGTTTGAGAAGGTTATGTTTTTGCCTCTGTTTGTTTGTTTACACTACCGTTCAAAAGTTTGGGGTCACTTTGAAATGTCCTTATTTTTGAAAGAAAAGCACTGTTCTTTTCAATGCAGATCACTTTAAACTAATCAGAAATCCACTCTATACATTGCTAATGTGCTAAATGACTATTCTAGCTGCAAATGTCTGGTTTTTGGTGCAATATCTCCATAGGTGTATAGAGGCCCATTTCCAGCAACTCTCACTCCAGTGTTCTAATGGTACAATGTGTTTGCTCATTGCCTCAGAAGGCTAATGGATGATTAGAAAACCCTTGTACAATCATGTTAGCACAGCTGAAAACAGTTGAGCTCTTTAGAGAAGCTATAAAACTGACCCTCCTTTGAGCAGATTGAGTTTCTGGAGCATCACATTTGTGGGGTCGATTAAATGCTCAAAATGGCCAGAAAAATGTCTTGACTATATTTTCTATTCATTTTACAATTTATGGTGGTAAATAAAAGTGTGACTTTTCATGGAAAACACAAAATTGTCTGGGTGACCCCAAACTTTTGAACGGTAGTGTATTTACAGTATTTATTTGTTGGTTCCCAAGGTAACTCAAAAAGTAGTGAACAGATTGTGATTAAATTTGCAGGAAAGGTGAACCATGAGCCAAGGAACAATTGATTAGATTTGGATGCAAATCCAGATATGTACGTGGATCCAAGATTTTTTTGTCTGCTCCCAATGTAACTCAAAAAGTAGTGAACAGATTTGGATGAAATTTGGTGGACAGCTTTAGCATTACCCTCGGGTCAAGTGACTTGAGTTTGATGTTCATAATATGTAGCTTGATGGAGATATGCATGCACTCTACCGTGTGCCCTTCTAGTTTTAATGTGATGAAAAAATGAATACGATTGTGACACAATCCGTTATCTGAGTAGATGTGTTTAAAACATTGCAGAAATGTTATTTTTGGAACATTAAAATTTAACCTTTATGTTGAATTCTTAATAAAGGTTTGAATTTATATACATTCATAGAGTTAACAGCATGTTCTTCGAATGTTTTCTGTGTAACATTCTCTTGCAGAGCAAAATCAGACCTCTGACATCTCTGGGAAAAGGCTAAAATGTCTTTTCAACTCTTTTATTTGGTGCTCGAAATGTCCAAATTCAGGCCGTGTAACAAAACGTCTTTTGATTTTGTTCAGTAACTTGTTTTACACGGACAGGCAATAACTGATCCTGTATCTGCACAAATAGATAAATAATTCATAAATACAAGGTCATGTTTTTAGTCTTGAGTTTGAATTTAGTTATTTTTGGGCCTAAGGCAAACACAGGCTTGGGACTCTCCACAGCTCTTGTTCTCCCCCTTTTTCAATTTTTATTTATGTAAGATATTCTTACTTGTAGCTAAATCTCTCCACCAGTCTTCAGACAGAAATTATGTCCAGATACCTAGAATTGCATCTGTAAAAAAAGAAAAAACAACAACAAAAAACACACAAAAAAACCTAGAACATATTCAGTTTAACAAAATGCCCCCACTGTAAAATCTTACTTACACCCTAAACAGTATGATCTCTGTACAGTAAGATTGTACTTTATTGTCCATTCATTAGTTGTGATTATTTCCTTTGGTTTTAAAGCAGGTTCTCTGATCGAAGTTGTTTATCATCTTCTTCTGTCTTCTATTTTGTGTTACTAAACTGAGAGGATAACACACATTATTCTATCCACGTTCACTGGATATGAGCAATCACACGCTCTGATTAGCTCCACTACTACTAGGATATTAGCTCATATGCCGTGAGTAGAGAAAAACAAAATGGTGCAGCGTGTTGCTGAACCAACCGAGGACGAAATAAAAACTCTACTTGAAAACTAAACCACAAAAATTGTTATCAAGTATTTAAAAGAAACAGAAATAGCTAAAAGAATATAGTTTTTTTTCCTCCCCCAATATCGCCTGTTCCACACTCCAGCCCAGTTGGTGGCGGTAATGCACCTTTAACTTGGTTTGCCAACCACCAAAAAAAACCTAAAGAAGAAGAAGAAGAAGAAGAAGACCCCAAAAAATACAAAAGAGCAACAGAAGATGGAATAAAAGTATTTGATGGTTTGTTTACATTCTAAGCAAAAACGATTTTGTCGGATGTTTTGTATAAAGTTTTTATTTATCGAATTTGCAAAAAAAAAAAATGCTGTTTATCAAAATCCAGTGAATGTGGATAGAATAAAACAGTTATTCCACTCAATCTCATCATACACGGATTATAGCGCTATCAGCTCATGTACGACTCGATTTCGTGGAATAACTGTTAAGTATACACTACCATTCAAAAGTTTGGGGTCACTTTGAAATGTCCTTATTTTTGAAAGAAAAGCACTGTTCTTTTCAATGAAGATCACTTTAAACTAATCAGAAATCCACTCTATACATTGCTAATGTGGTAAATGACTATTCTAGCTGCAAATGTCTGGTTTTTGGTGCAAATGAGGCCCATTTCCAGCAACTCTCACTCCAGTGTTCTGATGGTACAATGTGTTTGCTCATTGCCTCAGAAGGCTAATGGATGATTAAAAAACCCTTGTACAATCATGTTAGCACAGCTGAAAACAGTTGAGCTCTTTAGAGAAGCTATAAAACTGACCTTCCTTTGAGCAGATTGAGTTTCTGGAGCATCACATTTGTGGGGTCGATTAAATGCTCAAAATGGCCAGAAAAATGTCTCGACTATATTTTCTATTCATTTTACAACTTATGGTGGTAAATAAAAGTGTGACTTTTCATGGAAAACACAAAATTGTCTGGGTGACCCCAAACTTTTGAACGGTAGTGTACTTTTTAAAAATGTTGTAGTATTTACGTTGGTTGAGTTTGTCTTGAGATGCTCATGGAGTCAACATTCTGACGCCATTTTATCATATGGAGTTTTAGAAAGACAATTAATTTGTGAAAAGTAAAAAAGAAATAACTATCAGTTCTTAACTGTTTTTTTATGAGGCATTTTATGGGTCCTTTAGTAGCTTGGGGCTTTAGTACCTTTGCCTAATGTTAAGTTCACCTCTGACCTGCAGGAAAGAATTCAACGAATGACGATTGTGTAATGTAAATTGACTTTTGCGCCTGAGGATCCGCCACTATATCTGGCCCAGAAGCTTTTATTGTTGTTGTTGTTGTTGTTGTGGAAGTCTCTCTCTGAATTTATTGAGCTCATTACTTATGTGGCTGAATGTAATTATGGAAACAAAGGTCATAAATCATCTTGAAAACCATTGTGTGCTTATCATCAGCCAGTCAACAGTCACTTTACACATCTTGGTGAAAAGCTAATGGGCTCCTGTGGGTATTGTGAATTCTCCCTGTTGGCTTTCATTTTCAGACATCTTTATTTCTCTGGAAACATCAAAGTGTAATTAGCTCTAATCTGATTGTGTGCATTTGCGTCACATACGCACCACTGTCTTGGAGCGCCATTGTGTCTAACGAGCAGGTTCAATCATTGGAATGTGCAGTCTGATGACTCGGACAATTATGACACTGCTCCATGTGAAGGAAGAAACAAGCATGCAATTATGTAAATATGTAAATATGTGTAACTTACGAACATAAAAACAAGCATAGAAATGTTATGAGTACAGGTACCAAGGTTTGGATTAATTTTTCTCCGAGATCTTGACTTGTTGAATGGACAATTGAACCACTTGCATAAAGTCTTCTCCAGCATCTCAAAGACTTAAGGGGTTAATGTCGGGACTCTGTGGTGTGTGAAAATGATTCCTCATGCTCCCTGAGTCACTCTTTCACAATCTGAGCCCTAAATTTATTCCTGTGCCATCAGGGAAGAAAAAATCCATTGATGTGATTAATAACCTGGTCATTCAGTACATTCAGGTCGTCAGCTGACTTCAGTTTATTGCCCCATAATGTTTCTGAGTCTCGACCTGACCAGCTGAATCAACCCCAGATCATAGCACTGCCTCCAGAGGTTTGTACAGTGGATACTATACATACATGATGCACATCCCTTCTTACCCTGACACACCCATCGCTCTGGAATAGGGTCAACCTGGATTCATCAGATCACATGACCTTTTCTTGGTGCGCCAGAGTCCAATCTTTATGCTCCCTCGCAAACTAAAGCCTTTTCTCCTGATCATTCTCACGAGCAAGTGGTTTTCTGATGGACACACAGCTGTTTAATGATGATCCTGTGAGTTCTCGTCACGATGTGGAAATAATCTTACTTTCACTATTAAACATAGAAAACATATAGCCGTGAGTTCTACTGTCGATTTTTTACAATTTGACTTCACCAAGGGTTTAAGTGATCTCTGATCATGCTCTGTCAAGTTTTTTTTTTCAGATCACATTTCTCCACAAAGTAACTCATTTAAACCCAATTCCAATAACTTCAGTAATCTCCTTCATCGTATTCTTTGCTTGATCCGAGCCAGTAATTTGATCTTCTGAAGCACAGGAACATCTTTTCCACGTGTCCACATGTCAGGATATGTCTTCCTTCATGGCTGTGTAAGAAATGAGAAGCTACTCACTGCATCAGTTTGGGTTAAAAGAATTGTTGCCACCTGAAACACATGACACAACCTTGAACTGAATTGGACTAAATCAGGATCATACTGTATGCCATGAATCTAGACAAAATAAATAGTTAAAGAAAATATCTTGCAAATAAACAAATTGAGCTAAAAGTCGGTCTTTATGTCTGTCCTTTATAAAAAAAAGCTGCATGTTGAATTTGTTCTTAACAATATAACCACTAAAGTGATGAAAGTAGACAGGACTATTATTTTTTGTCAGGGAGGCCGGCCGCCATAACTCCATCATGCGTGATGTCATTTTCCGTGAGCACAGCGGAGGTGTACAAGTGCATGTTATACTCGACTATAATATAATATTATGGTCTGGCGTGACTTCTTGGTCAATTTGTTTGCATTTCTCAACAAAAATTATGGCAATGCAGGATTAGAAAAGGAATAAAAATAAAGTAGTGGGTAGTTTATTGCCTGTTTTAGTAAAAAAAAAATATTTACCTGCTTATCTTCCATCCGTTTGATGCGTGACACGGTGTGCTGTCATGCTGTCGGTGTTTTGTGGTGAAGCAAAGTCGGGATCGCGTCTGGCTTCAGTTGTCGTTTCTGCCTCGTGTCTCGCTTCTTCTCAGTGATTTTTTTCACACAAGTCCTCCACAAATCCACAATCTTCTATAAAATGCTCACTGCACAATTTGCTGCTTTGTCCAGAGTAAAGTTTTCTCGCTTTACTTGATGAAGCCACTCGGCCAAACGTCTCGGATCCAGGACAGAATGAGGAAGACGTGTGGAATCCTACGTCACAAAGCGCCACCCTCGTTTTCGTCTCCTAATACATCCATGTATCTGACTAATCCAGTATGGCCATGCCTGGGGAAATGGCCCAACGGACTGATGTTAGAACTGTAACATGTTTTTTAAGCTAAAGTCCGCTTCATTTTTTTCTTCTAGAACTTCTTGTTTTAATATATAATGAGGACATTTCATAACCCTATAATTTCAAAAATTTCCTGGTTAATCGCTTTACAGCTAGACTGCCTTTCAGATTTTTCAAGTTTAGGCCATAAAAAGAATTTTCCCGACACCCAGTTATTTTTGTTTAGTGACCAAAAGCTACTGAATTCGAATCACAGACTTCCAATTTTGTTAGTTTTTTTTTTAAATAGAACAATTAATGAATTTATCTCCACGTGGCCCTAAATTCTCCACTATTTTTTCCTGCTTCACCATGACCCAATACAAGATACTACGTCAAGCATCACGTGGTGGGCTTTCCCCTTTCGTGCAAGGCATTGTGGGATACAAATTTGAAACAGGAGAGAAAAATGGAGGACGTGAGTGTGCGAATGAAACATGAAAGACCGACTACAGTAACGGAAAGCAAGAAGAAAAGGCGTTATGTTATATACGAAGGAAAGGAAACGCAGGACCAAACTAATAAATATCGGCGGTCAGCTAGCACCTCGGTGTGATCAGCTGTTCGTTTAGCGACAGAATGATGGAACTGTCAGTGCACGCTCAAAGGTAAACCTGTAGATGGCAGTAATGCAACACTGTGGATGCCAGCTGCTGTAAAACCCAAAAGAAGAAGAAGAAGAAGATGGTAAACCTGCGCATGCGCACACGGACTTCCTGGAAAGGAATCTGAAGAAATTTTAATGTTCTATAACACCTGTGGTGCAACGTGTTGAACTTGTAGTTAGATTGGCAGGATGAGTAACAACTAAGGATGGGCGATATGCGCAAAATATCATAAATATCATGATTATCAAAGGCATTTCTATGAGACACAATATGGATCAAGATATACAGAAAATTGCAGAACAATTTTCCAGCAATACAATACTTTTGTGCTGTTAAAAAAAGTTGGATGAAAAACGTTCATGTCTTTTTACGTCTGTAAAAATTTCTTTTTTAAAAAAAATACAAATATGTACAATATGTTAAAATAAACTCAAATGTTTAACAATGAAAGGGAGATAAAATAATACAAATTTGTAAAGAAATAAAAATAAATAAATTGACAAAAAAAGGTTAAGAACAAATTTTAACACCAAATCAACTGCTTCTTGCCAGTTTGTAATTACAATTAAAAAATAATAAAAAGTATATCTGAGAAAAGTGTATTTTGACATCATTTCCCCAGTACAGTACCCTCCACAATTATTGGCACCCCTTGTAAAGATTAGTAAAAAGGGTTAGAAAAAAAAATCCACCTTTTGGTGAAGTCGCTTCATCTCACACTGAAAAAATGAGAAAAATCCAACCTTTGATTGAAATAAATTTATTCAGAGAAAACCAAATCCCTCATCAATCCATATATTTTATATAACAAAAACACATGTGCCACTATTATTGGCACCCCTGCATTTAATACTCTGTACAACCCCCTTTGCCAGTAAAACAGCACTGAGTCTCTCCTGTAACATTTTATGAGGTTGGAGATCCAGAGCAGGACATTGAGCCCATTCCACTTTACACAATCTCTCGGGATCATCCAGGGCCCTTGACCCTCTCTTGTGCTCTCTCCTCTTCAGGTTTTCACTGAGGTTCAGCTCAGGGGACTGAGATGGCCAGGGCAGAAGCTTGAGTATGTATGTAGTTCATTTTTGTGTTGATTTGGACATCGGATCATCGTCCTGCTGGATGATCCAATGATGAATGAACCAGTTTTAGTTTTAGCAGAAAAGCCAGATTCTGATTTAAAATGTCCTGGTATTTCATGGAGTCCATGATGCCATGGATCCTAACAAGGTTTCAGGGCCTTTGGAGGAAAAACAGCCCCAAAACATCACAGAACGTCCACCATATTTTACACTTAGGATCAGGTTCTTTTCATTATAGCCATCCTTTTTTTTTACTCCAAACCCATGTTGAGTGTTTATTACCAAAAAGCTCGATTTTTGTTCCATCAGAACAGAGAACACGGTTCCAGTCAAGGTTCTCGTAGCGTTTTACAAACTTCAGGCGCTTACATTTGTGGTTAACTGACAGAAAAAGCTTTATTTATTTATTTATTTTTCCTTCTCAGACCTTCCAAATAATATGTTGGCATGGAGGTGGAGTCTGATGATGGTTTTGGAGACTTGGAAACCTCAAGATTTTACTTTTTCTTGTAATTCACCAACAGTGATCCTTGGGGATTTATTTGCCTCCCTTACCCTCCTCCTCACTGTACATGTGGGCAAAATAAACTTGACTCCTCTTCCAGGTGAGTTTGTACCAGTTCCAATTGGTGTCCACTTTTTTATTATTGCACTAACAGGACACCGGAAATGGACATTTTTGGGCAAGGAGCTTTTTTTTTTTTTTAATCCCCATTCCCTGACTTATGAAGGTCAACACACTTCTCCCTCATTTGGTTTGTGTGTTCTTTTATCTTTCCTATGTTGATGTTGAGGGAATTTGGCCTCTGTGTCACATCATATTTGTTCCCCAGTTAATCAGGAAGTCATGGATTACAGCTTGAAAGTTCCTACATGCTTCAATCAACTCAAAAGTACTGTACAATTTAAATGGGAAACATGCTTCAGGTACATTGTGTTCATGATCATTTCCAGGGGTGCCAATAATAATGGCACATGGGTTTTTGTTGATAAGGGATGCGTGTTTCTCTGAATAAATTTATTTCAATTAAACGTCGGATTTTTCTCATTTTTTCAGTGTGAGATGAAGCAACTTCACCAAAAGGTGGATTTTTTTTTCTAACCCTTTTTACTAATCTTTACAAGGGGGGCCAATAATTGTAGAGGGCACTGTATGTATTGATATTGTTTCATCTTATCGTCATAGTAACAACAAGACATTCCAGAGGAAAGACAGAACCGTATTACCTGGACTCTAACGGTATGGAAGTGTAACGTCATGCTTGGTTCGTCTCGCTCAAACACTAGATGCCATTGTCAGTATGGAGATCCCGTCCCGATCCGGCGCTCTATCAATCACACCGGCCTGATGGAGGCCAGTACGGATCAGCGAGCAGAACAGACTACAGACGCAGAGTGAAACAAATCAAAGATGCGATCCTTTCATCCTTTCATCCCATCATGTGCCGTCCGGACCCCTCTGGGCTTTTATTTATTTATGGTGTCTGAGACGCAATCATCAGCGCATTCAGCTCTTCTTGAGGCTCACGAGGGCTTGTGCTGCATGGTAATTGAGTGTTGATATAATTACGTCGAACAGGGAGAAGAGACCTGTGGGAAGCGATGTCTTTGTTGCTAACAACAGTCTCTGCGTGAAATATTACTTGAGCATAAAAAAAGTGAGTGAATTTGTCGGGGTAATTATACGATTGTTGGGAATGAATTTCTGAAAAGCTGTTTCACGCGTCATAGTGATGAGCATCGTTGGATCTGCCCGTGTCTGCTTGCACGGTGTCGTCTTCATTCAGTTTGTTTGTGCTTATAAATATTTTACACTTGATTTTTTTGGTTCTTTTAAACGAGCTTTGATTGATTCAGGAGAGAAGGAATGACCCGCCTAAGAGTGCTAGCAATGCTAATGAAGGAAAGATAGCATCGTTAAGGGAAAACTCCAGCGTTTACAGTCTAATCTTTATCCGATACAGCTTCTGATGATCAGAAATGATAGTTTTCAAACTGAGAAAGAAAAAAAAAGATTAAACTCAGTTATAAAATGTAACCCTCTGCGGCTGAGCGGTCTAGAGCACTGTCCAGGAGAGGAACTGATTTTGCAACGTTGGTTCGAATCCTGGTGTCGGTGCAAAAGACTGGGCACAGACCTGCACAGGTCTCTCGTAGGCAGCACACTGTGGTGTCGTGGTTAGCCCTGTCACCTCACAGCAAAAAGGTTCGAGCCCTGTGGCCAGCGAGGGCCTTTCTGTGCGGAGTTTGCATGCTCTCCCTGTGTCTGCGTGGGTTTCCTCCGGGTGCTCCGGTTTCCCCCACAGTCCAAAGACATGCAGGTTAGGTTAACATGGGGCGGCTTTGAGCGAGACACCGAACCCCCAACTGCTCCCTGGGTGCTGTAGCATAGCTGCCCACTGCTCTGGGTGTGTGTGTGTGCGCATGCGTGTGTTCACTGCTTCAGATGGGTTAAATGCAGAGGACAAATTTCACTGTGCTTGAGTGTGCATGTGACAAATAAAGGCTTCTTCTTAATAAATAAAAGAAAGATGATTTTCTGCCCTTTCAAAAGTTATTCATATTTTATAGTGCAGTGCTGATGAGTTCTCAAATCTGATTGGTCAGAATGTGTTGATTAATGTTCAGGAAATCTGTTCTGACAATAGCGCGTCCACAAATTATAGGTTTCTATAGCAACAACTTACACAAGGACTTGACTGTTTTTAAAGGAAAAGTCCTGGATATTTTTTGTGCTCAATTTTCACATCTCTTTGGGTCCAAATATTCACTCAGAATAGAAGCCTTTATTTTGTCACATGCACACTCAAACACAGTGAAATCCCTCTCTGCATTTAACCCACCTGAAGCAGTGAACACACACACACACACACACACACACACACACACACACGCACGCAGGGCAGTGGGCAGCAAAACTACAGCACCCAGGGAGCAGTTGGGGGTTTGATGCCCTGCACAGAGGGACTTCAGCCATGAAGTCATAATACATACGGACGGGAAAGTGCTGTTCATTCACGCAGCTCCCCTCACATTTTTTCTGCTGGTCCCAGGAATCAAACCAGCAACCCTTTGGGCCCAAGGCTACTTCTCTAACCTAAAGCACTATAACCAGTAAACGCAATGTAATTCTATGGGTCACTTATCTCATAATGTTATTATAAGTGTCTGACAATATAGAAAGGATCCTGACAGAGATACACCTGTCTCTGTTTCCCTCAAGAACTGGAAAGAAAATGTAGAAAATGACAGTTTCTCTTCTTCCAGTTTATTTAACATTGATGGAAGGAGTCTCCAGTATCGGCGCTTTGTAACAGTCAGTCGGTTTTCCATCACGTGAAAGTCTGAGACAGATGAGTTACAGACAGTGATGCTCTGTCTGTCTATAAATGGCTGTTTATATTTGCTATAAAGTAATGTAAGCAATAACAGTGACTTGCTTATCTCGCAAACGTTCCACAACATTAAATGTAACTATAAACTGATAAAAAGCATGGTGTTTATTAATAAATTAAAGCTAGACAGCCTTTCAGATTTTTCAAGTGTAGGTCATAAAAAGAATTTTCCCGACACCCAATTATTTTTCTTTAGTGAACCAAAAGCTACTGAATTCGAATCACAGACTTCCAATTTTATTATTTAAAAAAAAAAAGAACAATTAATGAATTTATCTCCACGTGGCCCTAAATTCTCTCTGCTGTTTTTTCCTGCTTCCCCATGACCCAATTCAAGATACTACATCATGCATCACGTGGTGGGCTTTCCCCGTTCACGCATGGCATTGTGGGATACAAATTTGAAACAGGAGAGAAAAATGGAGGACGTGAGTGTGCGAATGAAACGTGAAAGAGCGACTACAGTAACGGAAAGAAAGCAAGAAGAAAAGATGTTATGTTCTATACGAAGGAAGGGAAACGCAGGACCAAACTAATAAATATGGGCGCTCAGCGAGCACCTCGGTGTGATCAGCTGTTCGTTTAGCGACAGAATGATGGAACTGTCAGTGCACGCTCAAAGGGAAACCTGTAGATGGCAGTAATGCAACACTGTGGATGCCAGCTGCTGTAAAACCCAAAAGAAGAAGAAGAAGGTAAACCTGCGCATGCGCACACGGACTTCCTCTGTCTGCTTGACTGCGCCAAGCGAACGATTTCATGCACATTATTTGCTTTAATCCCCTCAAATTAAATAACTTCCCAGCCACAGAATGGCCTGATATTTTGTGAGATATTACAGAAATAAACAGATATCACAATCACCACATTTCAGAGGGAACTAAATTTCACCGATTTTATGAAATCGAAAGGCCGTCTCGCTTTATGTGATTTTAAAAAGCGACCTTGTATGTTTAATACAGTTTTGCAGTTTTACAGTAAACCACCTTCAGCTCCGGAAAGCTTGCTTTTATAGACACTCTCCCTGTGTCAGAAATCACTCCCTACTCATTATATAGGGCACTATATAGTGAGGACGCCATTTTGTAGTGCTGTCTGAAACCTTAGTGAGGATTACAATTAAAAGTCTCAAAGTTGATTTAATAAAAGGCAGCGGCAAAGAAGAAAGTATTCAGCCTTGATTTAAAAGAACAGAAAGCTGCAGGTACTGTGTATTGATTAATGTGAGAAATGTGCTCAGTATAATATGGATTTATCACAAAAATACATGCATGTGTTTATTATTTTGAAAACCCACCAGCCGACTGATCTGGCACGTTTTATTTGTGCAACAGTAATGATGTAAATACCAGCGCGACCGATTAGTGTCCGAAAGCTCACTATATCGTCCTCTATATAGTAATTCCCTATATAGGGAGTAGGGAGTAGTGAAAAAGTGGACGATTTCGTACACAGGGTCTATGTACCGCTGCAGATTCGAGAGGTGGAGCTTCATGAATATGGGTGGGGCTCGTTCAAATACAGAACACACCTACCGTTCGAGACCTAATCTTGGAGAAAAAAGTATAATAAGGTCTTAAGAGAAATGACAAATTATACAGAATAATTTTAAATAACTAAATTTACAAAAGCATTAGTTGAAAATGAAGGATTTTATAAAAATGCTGTTTACATAAACATTTGACTTTAGTGTAAGCAGAATTTCAAAGAAAAAAAAAAAGTCAAAGTCCTTCCCACACCTTACAGTACCTGGTATTCCTAGGCAGTCTCCCACTCAAGTACTAACCAGGCCCAACCTGTATGTGGCGCATCGGGCGGCGCCGATCTCCGTTTCCATAGCCCTCGGCCTCTCGCCTATTACATAGCTAGGGTTACAGTGGGGGGCTAGTCCTCTGGTAACCACTAGAGTTTAACTCCCCATGCACATCTGTATTGCAGCGTGCCTTGCCAGATGGCGGTAGGTACCATTTTTATAATGGTCTTTGGTATGACCCGACCGTGAATAGAACTCACGATCTCCCGATCGAGAGGCGGACACGCTACCACTAGGCGGTCAGAATTTCAAAGAAACAGGTCTGTTATTTTCTGAGGACGGTTAAACGCCAACATTCTCGTGTGTTAATCTCACATTTGCTACACTTGGGATTGCACTGGAAAACCACTAAGCAGCTCTCCTTGCACATGTGAAATGTTTGTTTGTTTGTTTGTTTGTTTGTTTGTTTAATGTCCTGCACCATAGAGAGACAACACAGGTTTGTCCTGTCATGAGAGCTTGAACGACCCTAAATAAAGCGCATCTGATTTCCGACACCACTCTGCGTACCAGGCCAATGAGGCGCCGGGGACCGAGCAAGAAAGAGACTCCTTTGTCCTGCAGCAGGAAGCCGGGTCCAAATGACCTAATTCTGCTCTCTCTCTCGCTCTCTTTTTTTCTGCGTATCTGAAAAAAAAGAAAAAGGAAATGCTGCCGCACTCTGATCTGCAGGCTTTTAGGCTCGCTCGTTGCTCTGGCCTCCTCCGTCTTTATCCGCCTCCATATTTTTACACCTTTAGATGCACAGCATGGAATTGGCCACAATGCAGCAGCGTGTTGTCCCTCTGAGGGGAGGGAGGGGAGGGAGGGCGCATAAACGGCAGGAGGAAGACGGAGCGACGGATTGAGAAAATGATAAAATAAGCATTTAGAATTTAGAGGGCTACCTTCAGAGTGACACACGGCACAGTGGGATATTACACGAATGTCATTCTTGCGACGAGGACGACGATGTGGGCTGATAGCATGTGCGTAGAAAGGGTTGTGTTTTTCATGGCAAGGTAATGAAAGTGCACATGACCTGAAAGGCTGACAGAAACGAAGTATATTTGATTAAATTGCCACACATATGTACGGTATGATTGACACGTCATCTCCCGAGGCGGAAAACGTTGCAGTGGCGCCAGGATCCACACCCATGCTGAGGCATATGCACCCTGTTACAAGACGGGGCCTGCTGCTAGCATAGCCACAGTGCCAAAAGACATTAGTCTCTGTCAGACAGGAGCGAACAGTTTGAAATAATGCTTTACTTGTTCGCCGATCACTCTTATACACATTCTGTTACTCACTCCTCATCCACCATACAGCCTTTTTCCTTCTTTGTAACTGTCAGGAATGGAGAAAGGATTAAAGATGAAGTTCAAGCCAAGGAAGACGCATGCTGAGACGCAGCCGCAGACATGGTCATGAAAATAAAAGGGGTGAAATAAGCAGGATCCAGGTTCTTTTGGTCAGCGTTATACTGTTTGTCTAGGGTTTGTTACCCAAATCCCCATCTTTTGTTGCGAGATTTCGGTATATTGAGTAACATTTTGCTTCCTGACTTCCAGAACGGTGATATGGCGTTCATTTCAGCCAAATCGAAAGACTCAGTTTTTCTCATTTCCTCTCAGAAAGGCTGTTTGACCTCTAATCTCATGGGTGATAAGATTTCTGTATTCATAACCATCAGGCGTATCAGACTCTCGCTGGGCGTGGTGTGAAAATTCCCCATGCAGACGCTCATCTAAGTTTCCAAATCTGTCATTGCTTAACTCTTGAATATTTTCAATCGTGAATACTCTCATTAAAAAGCTTATAATCGCTGCTTTCCAAAGAAATGTATCTGGTTAAGATCTGTTCAGGACTTTGGGAGTAGCGGCAGGTTGAAGTCGGTACAACAGAGTAAAAACTCTGCTCGCAGGACGTCGGGAAACTGCCGGTGCTTTTTTTTTTTGAGTCATGGGAAAGCAGTCAGTCTCTCTCTCTCTCTTCTGATCAGTTTCCCACTGGATTACTCGTCAATATCAATCAGATCACTTTTATAGAGATGTTCTCTCGCTCTCACTGTTTCTGATGAAGGATTCAGCAAAATTTTCCATCTGTTAGTTTTGATATTCTGATTCACGGGAGACTTTGAAGTGAGTTTTCGTAGCTTTACCTACTTATTTTTTTCAAATCAAACTCATCTCATCTCATTATCTCTAGCCGCTTTATCCTGTTCTACAGGGTCGCAGGCAAACTGGAGCCTATCCCAGCTGACTACGGGCGAAAGGCGGGGTACACCCTGGACAAGTCGCCAGGTCATCACAGGGCTGACACATAGACACAGACTCACACTCACATTCACACCTACGCTCAATTTAGAGTCACCAGTTAACCTAACCTGCATGTCTTTGGACTGTGGGGGAAACCGGAGCACCCGGAGGAAACCCACGCGGACACGGGGAGAACATGCAAACTCCACACAGAAAGGCCCTCGCCGGCCACAGGGCTCGAACCCGGACCTTCTTGCTGTGAGGCGACAGCGCCAACCACTACACCACTGTGCCGCCCCTAAATCAAACTCATCTCATCTCATCTCATCTCATCTCATCTCATCTCATTATCTGTAGCCGCTTTATCCTGTTCTACAGGGTTGCAGGCGAGCTGGATCCTATCCCAGCTGACTACAGGCGAAAGGCGGGGTACACCCTGGACAAGTCGCCAGGTCATCACAGGGCTTCAAATCAAACTGATTCATGTAAATAAATAACTATCTTAGAATATAACTGGAGTTGTTTTGATGAAAAATATTGAGCTCTTAGCGGTTGGAATGATATAAAAAAACAGAAGTCAGAAACGCGAGTGTCGATTTCAGTTTGGTTAACGTGAATTGTTTATTGGATGTGGATCAGACAGTTTTTTCGAGGTTCGCCTTGAAAGCTGTGAATATTAATCGAAATAATCATTTATATTCTTTCATATAAACACTAGTAGACCCTACTTTTGAGAAATACAAAGCCTACAGAGCACAAAGAGGGGATTAGAAATAATCTTTTATGACTTTTTTATTGAGTGTACTGATTTAACATTTTTAAACTTAATTAGCATAATTAATACTAATTAAATACTCATCTCATCTCATCATCTCTAGCCGCTTTATCCTGTTCTACAGGGTCGCAGGCAAGCTGGATCCTATCCCAGCTGACTACGGGCGAAAGGCGGGGTACACCCTGGACAAGTCGCCAGGTCATCACAGGGCTGACACATAGACACAGACAACCATTCACACTCACATTCACACCTACGCTCAATTTAGAGTCACCAGTTAACCTAACCTGCATGTCTTTGGACTGTGGGGGAAACCGGAGCACCCGGAGGAAACCCACGCGGACACGGGGAGAACATGCAAACTCCGCACAGAAAGGCCCTCGCCGGCCACGGGGCTCGAACCCGGACCTTCTTGCTGTGAAGCGACAGCGCTAACCACTACACCACCGTGCCACCTAATTAAATACTAATTTGCATTATTTATTTTTTTTCCCTAATTTTTCAAACTTTGTATTCAGTATACAACCATCTATGTTCCTGCCAATTTCCGTTTTCTAAAAATTAAGCTGTTTTTTTCAATCTTTGATTTGTAATATCTCAAGAACGGATAAACATTTTAATTCTGTAAAAAGTTTGTTGTTCAGCATTCAGTTTTGAATTCAGTGGGAGCACTTTCAAGACATTTGGACTGAATTTGAATTTTCACCTGATCTGTATTCAGTTTCGACTTAATTTGCACCAAGTGTTATTCCTGCTGATGTAAGCAAAATGCTAGGATGGAGTTTCAGACGGAGGAGAGGCTTTTATTGAATTGCCCTGGTTCTGGTGATTCATCATGTTTAGCATGGATTGGCCAAACCAGTACACGCTGGATGTTTTATCAAGCCGAAGTGAGGTGAGATAGCAAGATCTAGGTGCTTTAAATTAGCTCCATTATTCTGGTCTGCCAGTGGTACGGATGTGTGGGGGTTTGGCTGACAGCAGAACATTTCTAAAGGTCAGACATCTGCAGAGAAAGGACACACATACATAGACTCACACTGATATGCAACGTTGAACATTTCTTATTCATTTCCCCATTTATCTCTCTCTCTTTCTCTCTCTGACCCCCCATCTCTCTCCACCTCCATCTCTCTCTCTCTCTCTCTCTCTCTTTGCACTATGTGAATCTGAATCAACTCTTTTATCGATCACTCATAAACAGGCATTTCAGTGATCCATGCTCAGTTACTCCATTTGCTTAATGAAGAGCCTCGTGTTTGACAAATAGATTCTCACTGTGTTACGCGTCCGGACCAACCTCCTCACACTTACCGGTCACTTTCGAATCGATCACATCTTGGTGAGGTTGGTCCGACACGGCTTAGCGGTGCAACAAAACCCGTCTGGTTTGACCTGGATCGCTTCCATGGTCTTGGAGCAGTTGGAGCTTCTCCCATGCAGATATCTGTAATTGTGCTTTGTCATGATTAAGATAAACACAACATGAGGCATAATTGAGTTTTTAGCGCATGCCTGGGAGTTTTGGCTGAGACACAAAGGGTTGTTTTTGTGATTTATGACAGGCCCCGCTTGCATCCTGTCACAACCTGGCATCACAGAGTCACTGTGTTTGGCACACTGTCACTACTGAATATTTGCATGCAGTGTTGAAGTGGAATCTACTCCTAATTAGGTGTTAGACCTTTTTCATGTGCATCAGCGAGAACTAAAATGAATGAATAATATCAATATTCTGATAGGTACCTGCTTAGAGATTAACTTCACAACATATCTTTTAATTCCTTACGCTGAACCCATTTTCACCTTGTGTCGCTCAAATCACTCGACAGTGCGGTCACTTCCTTTCTATAAGTCTCCTGGTTGCCATGGTTTCACTAGAAGCACCAGGTTAGTGCAGAATCCATCCAAGCTAGCTACAGAACGTATATAATCAGATCACTTCCCACTGAAATAAAATCCTGGAGGGAGCTTAAAGAGCTTGAGGTACAGAAATACAACATGAAAATGCAGCCACTGTTCTGTTCTGGGTTCCTCAAACACTCGTCAGAGTATCGCAGAGCGAGTATCGCTGACTGGTTTAGAGTAAGTGTGAAATACTGTATGTAGAATAAACATGCTTCACAGTCATTGGTCAGGGGGAAGGGTTGGGGTGAAGAAAGACATCAAGCTCACTCACTCTTATAGGGAGTCAATGAATCGCTTCACTTCTCACTTGCTTAATATCAAGCTTCAATCAACTTTGTTGTATCACTCGCAACATCCACTCTGCGTCATTAACGATCATGGACTCGTCAGGTCTTATTGAAAGCGAATGTCGTCTGGCTGCTTTGTTGTGTTGCACTCGTGAAAATTCCACGTGCAAATGTGTAACAGTTTACACACTTATGAAGTTACTAAGGTTAAAGTGCCATTCCACCATTGGATGTATTCTTTGACATAAAATACAATACATTTTATGACAACATGACTAGACAGAGAAATCTTTTAGCTTCAAAATGATATATCAAACATAATTTTTTGACAACGACAAGTATATTAATTTTGCGACCAAAGTCACCTACCCTTTTAATTTCTGCGCGGTAGTGAAATGTGATGTCATCGGCAGGTTCCCCTTCTTGTGTACCACGTGTCGGTCTATTTTTAGACCAGGAAACCCCCAAAGTGAGAGAGTCATTTCTCCTCGTATATGGGGGCCAAAAAAATTGCGAAAATTTTTGAGTTAATCTTTCAGTTAGCTAGATTTATTGGTATTAGCTAGATTTATTGGTATTATTTTTATCGCGTTCTATCCGCCATTGCTGATAATATGTGCCACGTCACACGTCACGTGGTACACAAGAAGGGGAACCTGCCGATGACATCACGCGCGGAAATTAAAAGGGTAGGTGACTTTGGTCGCAAAATTAATATACTTGTCGTTGTCGAAAAATTATGTTTGATATATCATTTTGAAGCTAAAAGATTTCTCTGTCTAGTGATACCATTTATATATGTTGTCAAAATATATTGTATTTTATGCCAAAGAATACATCCAATGGTGGAATGGCACTTTAAGGTTAGGATTGGGGGAGGAGTTAATGATGTCGCTCTTTTTTTTGTTGTTTGTTTTTTGCGACTTTGGTTGCATGAAATTGAACCAAAGGCAAACAAATTACTTTCAATCGTTGGAATTTCTCAACAGATCAGTTTTTTTTCTGTCATTTTATTACCAAATTTAAATATTGTATATTATCATGACATTATCATGAGTAACTAAAAACAAGTGAAAACTCGCACTCCAGAACTTTTAGAACTGTTTTGAAACTCATAAGAAACAATTTCTCAGGATTAGAAAGTGATTACGTTACTGTACCGGTATATTGTTCTAGGAACTTAAAGGAGAACTGAAGTTATGTTTAAACTTGCTTTATTTCTTAATTAACGTGCTATTCAGTTACGTTTTCGGTTTAAGTAACCTTATATCGTGACTCGTATCGGCAACTAATTTCAATTAAATATTATACTTATTGGCCTATTCGGTTTTTAGCCGTGTTGAATTTAGTTCGTTTGGTCCATGGCAGGCGTCGCTTATCCGCGCGATCTTCACGAGACTTGTGCGAGACTTCGAAACGTGAAGTGTCAGCCAGGTGTCAGCGCCGCCATTTTGAAAACTGTTTTCCAAACTTCTGACTTGATGACATCAGAATTCGAAAGAGGGCGCGCACGTCTTTTGGCAACCCTTATGTCCGAAATCGCCCCCTACTTACTATATAGGGCACTGTATAGTGAGGACGACATTTTGTAGTGCTGTCCGAAACCTTAGTGAGGATTATTTACACCCTATATAGCGCACTCAAAGTATCCCACAATGCATCACGAAAAGTAGTGTACAACGATGGTCACTAACCAAAGCAATATATCCCATCATGCATTGTGGTCGGGCTGAAAGAAATCAAGTTAAAAGTCTCAAAGTTGATTTAATAAAAGGCAGCGGCAAAGTAGAAAGTATTCAGCCTTGATTTAAAAGAACTGAAAGCTGCAGGTACTTTGTATTGATTAATGTGAGAAATGCGCTCAGTATAATATGGATTTATCACAAAAACACACGCATGTATTTATTATTTTGAAAACCCACCAGCCGACTGATCTGGCACATTTTAATTGTGCAACAGTAATGATGTAAATACCAGCGCGACGGACTAGTGTCTGAAAGCGTTTTTTTTTTTTTCATTTTACCAATGAGCTCATTATATCGTCCTCTATATAGTAATTCCCTATATAGGGAGTAGGGACTAGTGAACAAGTGAGCGATTTCGGACACCGGGAACGTTGGCAGATGTTGGTCACTTTGATTCCCGCTGTACATTTTACTTCTGTCCTACGATGTCTCGCACAGGTCTCAACAAATCTCGTTGACAGCCAATGCTTTGACATATGGACTGATATATTACAGAGCATATTTCAAACACTCAGAACTTGCTATAGCAGCGACAAAATAGCGATCAAAAATACATTCCTATATTTAATAAAATGAGATAAATAGAATTTTGATAAAAAATTTGCCTTCAGTTCCCCTTTAAAGGTGACGTGATAGATAGATAGATACATAGATAGATAGATAGATAGATAGATAGATAGATAGATAGATAGATAGATAGATAACTTAATTGTCATTCACCTGTACTTTCAAGAATTTTCGTTCCACTGGCTTACATCAATATAACTGCCACATACAATTACTGCACATAATCCAGTCACCAAAAATACCAAACTTACAAGTAAATACTAAAAATAAAACTCTAAATAAAATAATATTCTATAAAATAGAATATACTAAGTATACTAGATATACTAAATATGTTGCATAATAAAGAATTTACAGCAGCATGTAAGATAGTACACATAGTGAGGTCTTGTCCAGATATATATGGTCGGGGATAATTTAGAGTTCAGGAGTCTGATGGCTTGGGGGAAGAAGCTGTTACAGAACCTGGTTGTTCTGCACCGGATACTGCGGAACCTCTTGCCGTGATGTGGATGGGTGGGGTCTTTTATAACATTCTCAGCCTGGGTCAGACAGCGTTCAACCGCAATGTGTTTGATGGAAGGCAGAGACGTCCCGATGATCTTTTCCGCTGTCCTCACCACTCTTTGCACAATCTTCCAGTCTGAAGCTTTGCAGTCCCCAAGTCATACAGAGATGCAGCTGGTCAGTAAGCTCTCTATAGTGCTCCTATAGAAAGTGGTGAGGATGGGGGGGATGTATGTTCTCATCTGGTGCAGAAAGTGCAGGCGTTTCTGTGCTCTATTCACAACAGAGGCGATGTTGAGGGCTTGTCCGTGATCTATTATACCCCTTTTCCAAGAGCTGACACAGTTCCCTGAGGTCTTAATAAAATGTCTGTAACATGCTTTGGTCAAAATACCACAAGGATAAAACACCACAGCTCCCTTCTCAGCCTGTCTGAACAGCCCTGTTCAAAACGGCTGATTTGAGGAACGGTCTGTTCCTTTAAATGATAATGAGCCACTGCTCACCACACCCACCTCTTCCACCAGCCAATCACGTAGCACTTTTTTTCTCATGAATATTCATTCACAAAGGCAATTCTCAAACCATGAATGGAGATACTCAGATGAAGGGGCGGGGTTATTCTAATGTTCCCCTTGTGACATACAGCGGTGCTTGGAAGTTTGTGAACCCTTTAGAATTTTCTATATTTCTGCATCAATATGACCTAAAACATCATCAGATTTTCACACAAGTCCTAAAAGTAGATAAAGAGAACCCATTTAAACAAATGAGACAAAAATATTATACTTGGTCATTTATTTATTGAGGAAAATGATCCAATATTACGTATCTGTGAGTGGCAAAAGTATATGAACCTTTGCTTTCAGTATCTGGTGTGACCCCCTTGTGCAGCAATAACTGCAACTAAACGTTTGCGGTAACTGTTGATCAGTCCTGCACACCGGCTTGGAGGAATTTTAGCCCGTTCCTCCGTACAGAACAGCTTCAACTCTGGGATCTTGGTGGGTTTCCTCACATGAACTGCTCGCTTCAGGTCCTTCCACAACATTTTGATTGGATTAAGGTCAGGACTTTGACTTGGCCATTCCAAAACATTAACTTTATTCTTCTTTAACCATTCTTTGGTAGAACGACTTGTGTGCTTAGGGTCGTTGTCTTGCTGCATGACCCACCTTCTCTTGAGATTCAGTTCATGGACAGATATCCTGACCTTTTCCTTTAGAATTTGCTGGCATAATTCAGAATTCATTGTTCCATCAATGATGGCAAGCCGTCCTGGCCCAGATGCACCAAAACAGGCCCAAACCATGATACTACCACCACCATGTTTCACAGATGGGATAAGGTTCTTATGCTGGAATGTAGTGTTTTCCTTTCTCCAAACATAACGCTTCTCATTTAAACCAAAAAGTTCTATTTTGGTCTCATCTGTCCACAAAACATTTTTCCAATAGCCTTCTGGCTTGTCTATGTGATCTTTAGCAAACTGCAGATGAGCAGCAGTGTTCTTTTTGGAGAGCAGTGGCTTTCTCCTTGCAACCCTGCCATGCACACCATTTGTTGTTCAGTGTTCTCCTGATGGTGGACTCATGAACATTAACATTAGCCAATGTGAGAGAGGCCTTCAGTTGCTTAGAAGTTACCCTGGGGTCCTTTGTGACCTCGCCAGCTATTACACGCCTTGCTCTTGGAGTGATCTTTGTTGGTCGACCACTCCTGGGGAGGGTAACAATGGTCTTGAATTTCCTCCATTTGTACACAATCTGTCTGACTGTGGATTGGTGGAGTCCAAACTCTTTAGAGATGGTTTTGTAACCTTTTCCAGCCTGATGAGCATCAACATCGCTTTTTCTGAGGTCCTCAGAAATCTCCTTTGTTCGTGCCATGATACACTTCCACAAACATGTGTTGTGAAGATCAGACTTTGATAGATCCCTGTTCTTTAAATAAAACAGGGTGCCCACTCACACCTGATTGTCATCCCATTGATTGAAAACACTTGACTCTAATTTCACCTTCAAATGAACTGCTAATCCTAGAGGTTCACATACTTTTGCCACTCACAGATATGCGATATTGAATCCTTTTCCTCAATAAATAAATGACCAAGTATAATATTTTTGTCTCATTTGTTTAACTGGGTTCTCTTTATTGACTTCTAGGACTTGTGTGAAAATCTGATGATGTTTTATGTCATATTTATGCAGAATTATAGAAAATTCTAAAAGGTTCACAAACTTTCAAGCACCACTGTAGGAAGGAGAGACGAATCTGAACGGCTAGTTGAGGCTCATATTTTCTGAAACAGGCAGCACAAAAGAAACTGACTGGGCAGTTTGTAGGTTGGCAGGCTCCTGCTGCCCAACTGTATGTGCACAAGCACTGAAAAAGTGACTTTTAAAAAAATAATAATATGTCTCCTTTAATATTATAATGTAAACACAATGTTGAATAAAATCATATAATTTCCATTCAAGAATCCAAATCTTATTAAATTTTATTATGAATTATAAACACATTACGTTTGGTTAACATTCGCAAAAAATAGCAAAGGCTTACGTCCTTTAACGAGTCATTGGCTGGTATGTCATCAATCATAACTAGTAATCCTGTCACATTTTTATCCCCCATGTGTAAACCCCAGTGGTGCTGTTTCCAAATCAATCTGCACGGCATCGCAATATGAAATCATTACTGCTTTATCAGAAGCTGTAAATCATTCCATTCAGGATGACAAATCTGACTTCGCCACCCATCCGTTATCTGTCACCTGACATCACGTCATACGTGCATTTCGTTCATGGATATTTATTTAAAAAAATTAATTTTCACGATCCACAGCAAACAGATTGATGAATGTATATAATCTTTAATCTGATTCCTCTCATGCTTTCATTTTAAATAATGACAACAAATTGACAAAACGTGGCATAATTTTAAACTCTTCTAACGGGAGTGTGTTTGTGTGAACGCTTTAAAGTTTATACACACTGTTTCAGCTTTCCCTGCTTAAAGAACACCATGTTTTTGTAAAACTCTTCACCATTTCCAAACTCACAAGTGATGCCTGCCTTTTTGCTTCGTATAGCTCCTGACCATCGATGACAATTTCTGCGGATTGGATATGAACGCGCCGCTCGGGGTGTCCGAGATGGTCCGTGGGATTCCGCTGTTCTCTGAATCCAGTGACAAAATGACCTCAGTGATCGCCTATGTCTACAAGAACCACTCGCTGGCCTACGTAGGCACCAAGAGCGGCTGGCTGAAAAAGGTAGGAGCTTGTATTATCTTGGATTGTTTCTCAAGAGCCGCATCACTGCCTTCTCATTCTGGTGGGATGAAAGTAAAGCGTTGTGGTTGATCAGTATAAACAAAGGACAGAATCTTCTGTTTTTCTGGAAAAATTCCATTTCTTCTCTCTGCTTGGTAGGATTTTCTTGTTAGCAATGTTGCCACCTCTGGTGAGGTATCAAGTGATGCATCTTTTCACTCTGGTATGCTGCACTAGATCCAATCAAAGCATTTTATTGAGAATAATAATAGAAAGCCAGAATATTCTGACGGTTTAAGGTGGTTAAACAGTTTCTGTGATGTAAAGCGTACTTGAGAACCTGCTATGGATAAGTCTTTTCCATGTAGTTTTGCTCTCAGAACATCTTATATGTGTGAAGAAAGATGTCAGCCAGAGAGAGAGAGAGAGCTCTGGGGTGTTCTGTTCATGCTGAGCTAGTCAAGGGTAATTGCATGATGCGGTATGATGGCTTTGGGCCTGCTGCCCTTTCCTCTGCCTGGACCTCTGAAAGCTGTGGCCGAGACGAATCTCTAGGCCTGCTAAACACAGCGTGTAGGAGAAAACAGCATTAAAGACAGCAAAGACGGGGAATAGAAACCGAGCGTGAGCGGGGGAGCGAGTGGGATATGAGCTCTGTCGCCTTTTCTTAAGAGCTTGTACTTGGGGGATTTGGCAATGCAAACGGGTAAAACTCGGCCTCACACAAATCTATTTTAATGCGTGATTATTATTCTGTGGATTTTTTAAAATTATTTTTTGGTTGAGGGCGGCACGGTGGTGTAGTGGTTAGCGCTGTCGCCTCACAGCAAGAAGGTCCGGGTTCGAGCCCCGTGGCCGGCGAGGGCCTTTCTGTGCGGAGTTTGCATGTTCTCCCCGTGTCCGTGTGGGTTTCCTCCGGGTGCTCCGGTTTCCCCCACAGTCCAAAGACATGCAGGTTAGGTTAACTGGTGACTCTAAATTGACCGTAGGTGTGAGTGTGAGTGGTTGTCTGTGTCTATGTGTCAGCCCTGTGATGACCTGGCGACTTGTCCAGGGTGAACCCCGCCTTTCGCCCGTAGTCAGCTGGGATAGGCTCCAGCTTGCCTGCGACCCTGTAGAACAGGATAAAGCGGCTACAGATAATGAGATGAGATTTTTTGGTTGTTGGATGAATGCAGTTAAGAAGAGTCTTTTCTTTACCAAACTACAAATGAGAAATTTGGATGGATTTAATTTGCCCATGGATTTCATTCGAATTAAGATGGAAGAAAATGTACGAATGATAACCCTGACCTCTAATCTTACGCATACCCACGGGAAAGACAATTCTATGGTCATTTGACTCTTGTAGGTGTGTACCAAGTACTCCTGTTGTTGCTTGTGGGTGAGAAATAGTGGTAGATAGTGTTGTAGCCAAGCGCATCAAAACCAAGACCAAGTCATGACCAAGATCAGAGTGTATCGAGACCAAGACAAGACCAAGAGTTTGAGGGGTTGAGATCAAGTCAAGACGAAAACCAAGACCAAGGCAGGGTGAGACTGAGTCAAGACCAGGACCAGACCAGTGTGTTAAGAAAAGAAGAGTCTTAGCCCAAAATACAAATGAGAACTTTGGTTGGATTTCATTTGTTCATAGATTTCATTCGAATTAAGATGGAAGAAAATGTATGAATGATAACTCTGGCCTCTAATCTTACGTATGCCCAAGGGAAAGACAATTCTATGGTCATTTGACTTTTGTAGGTGTGTACCAAGTGCTCGTGTTGTTGCTTGTGGGTGAGAAATAGTGATAGTGTTGTAGCCAAGAGCACCAAAACTGAGACCAAGTCATGACCAAGATCAGAGTGCATCAAGACCAAGAATTTGAGGGGTTGAGATCAAGTCAAGATTAAGGCAGTGCGAGACTGAGGCCCTGTCCACACGGCAACAGATTCAGGTGAATCCGATACAATTGTTTATCGTTTAGGCCTGGCATCCACACGGCACCGGCGTTTTGGGTGCCCCAAAACGCAATCTTTTGAGAACGGGTTCCAGAGTGGAAAGATCTGGCAACGTTGCCGTTGCGAAGTCGTCTGGATGAGTAGAACGGATTTGTTTACGATGACGTCACAACCACATGACTGTGAGTGCTTCACGCCGGGTAGAAGTGCAACGAACTCGATGTGAGTTGTCAACAAATCCTATAACTTGGTTCATGAAACGCGCTTACAAAATATTTTCACTGTGAATATTTATTGTGTAATGGTGCAAAGTGTGAGAGAGAGAGAGAGAGAGAGAGAGAGAGAGAGAGAAAATAGCCCTTAGGGCAGAGTCAATCCCGCCAGCAAAAATAGGGAAAAAAAGGAGCGATCTCACCTCTTCAGATGTTGGTTTAAGTCCTACAATACATTCCTCAAAAAGGGCGTAGAAGAACAAATTAATCCATCAACGTGTCGCATTCAATTTATTCCGGACCATTAAAGACGCCGCCTTCTGCGTAGAATCATACGTCATCCTCGCCGCCATATTGGATGGGTCAAAGCAGAGAATAAAGATGCCTCATTCATGTGCTGCGTTTAACTGTACCAACAGGTTTACCGTCCAAACGAGATCACATGGGATTACCTTTCACAGGTGAGACTGGAAAAATACTTTTCATTGTATTTGGTCATTATAATGTAATTTTATGAACAGATTTTTCTGACTTTGTGGCTAATATGAAGTCTCGCGCATAATAGTTTATGCGCATGCGTCCTTACTACTTCTATTGTTCTGGTGTCTCCGAAGGGACCGGCTTACAGCGCCCCTAGTGGTGTGGCATGTGTATTGCATCGTTTTCAGCAAGCGTTGCGTTGCCATATGGACCTGATATCTTACTGATCGTTGCCCATGTGGACGCGATATTTTTTTAAATAACATCTCGTTGCTGTTGTCGTGTGGATGTAGCCTGAGTGAAGACCAGGACCAGACCGATGTGTGTGAAGCGGGTGGGGGAGGGGTGATGGCCATTAATAGGAAGAAAATTTTCAAACTAGCAACGGGTCACGTTATCAATTGCATTTGAAGCAGGAAGTTTTACATCCAATCACAGTAACGATGATCGCAAATAAATCAGACAACGTACAGGCAATTTTGTGAAATTCCCACAGTTGTAGTCTTGACCGGTCTTGAAATAAAATCCCGAGTCCTCTATGTCCGAGACTGAGACAAGACTGAGTAAAAACGTGTTCAATTCCAAGACCTTCCAAAAGTGACCTTGAGACCAGTCTCAAGTCCTACAACACTACTGGTAGCTACTGTGTACAGTATATAGCTTCTAAATGGAACTTGTTATACACTGATTAGTGCTTGTCATGCTTAAGTTGGTTATTTAATTTATGTGATACGTGCTTAGCCCTGTGATGACCTGGCGACTTGTCCAGGGTGTACCCCACCTATCGCCCATAGTCAGCTGGGATGGGCTCCAGCTTGCCTGCGACCCTGTAGAACAAAAGCGGCTACAGATAATGAGATGAGATGAGATGAGATGAGATGTGCTTAGCATCATACCAGCTTCATTGGCAGATCAGAGCTCTGTTACGTCCTTCCAATCCTTGTTTTTATTCAAAATGTGTCTACACAAATGTAACACGAGGTTGTATATGACAGGATTAGATGGAACCCCAGGTATTCTTTCATTTTTGCAGTAAATTGGAAATTGTAATTCGGGAACTGAAATAACGTCGGACCACAAAAGCCCCATTGGATTCATTCAAGCCAATAGTTTGGACGTGTTGCTTTACCGCGTCATAACTAACCTGCACAGAGTTGAGAGTCTCAATTCAGTGTCATGTTGTTGTCACTGAAATTTTAGCACACACATTGAAAGTGAATTGTGACTTCTTGTTTGCGAGTATGAATGTCGGGTAACGGCGTAACTTTTCATATAATTACTTGTGTTACGAATTTACAATTTACAACCAAGTTACGAATTGATATTATTGAAAAATCTTGAAGATGATTGGAATATCATGGTTGGCAAAAAAGTTTAGAACTACTCTTGGCATTGTATTTAAAGAAATATGAACAACCAAATGAACAACCAATGCTGAAATGAAAGATCTGACTGACACTCCAGGAAGAGTGTCATTTTAAAACACAAAGCCATTTGTACAAAGCCGCATTCCTCGCAGCTCAGAGAAGCTCAGTGTGGTGCGTAATGTCCCGTTTTATATGGAATGAAATCTTTCTGACTTTTCCACTTTGGCATTGTCAGACTAACAGCGAGGAACTTAACAGTTAATACAACAGTTCTGGGAGAATACAGTGTAGAGCCATTTTCTCAACAGGCTTTGGATGAGGCACTTCCAAATGTCAAGAGCAACATTTAAGCAAATAATGCTCGTGCCAGGAGCAGACGTTTTTAGAGCTGCTCACTTCAAGCCATCAGTCTCAACTGATGAGTACTTTGCGTTACACAAGCTGACCTCATGTGCTGTTAGAGAATAGGGACATGCATTTCCATCACTGACGCCAACACAATACACATCCTGATGCATTGTGAATGATCTGATGCATTAAAGATACATATGAAGTAACTACTAATGGGATATGATAGGATTCACCCCATTGCGATGCAGTGTGATTCGACATGGTTTAATTCAACACAACGCAATACGATACGATGCAAAAGAATACGATGCCATGCAATTCAATATGGTGTCGCAATTTAGAAGAACATGTAGCTCTTACTCCTCCATGATAATCTGTGACAATCTCGGACACGCCTCCAACTCATGTGACATGGCCGAGAGACTTGCCAATGACGGCAATGGAGATGAGAAACAGTTCAGAGAGGAGGAATCAATTTAAATATAAAATTATTGGTCAGAAATGATTGGTTACAATTTGAAATAATAAAGGCTTACTGCATGGACTAATAAATTAGCCCATCTGGCCAACAGGTGATGAGTTTATACCATCATGTGTTATCTGTCGTCTGTCCGTCGTCCACATTTCACGAAAATCGCTTCTTCTCTCTTGTTTCTTCACTGATTTTTATTCTTTTTGGCAGGAAGGTAGGGCTGCCTGGAGTGCATAAGGCTTCTATGCAAATTTGCATAATTGCAATTAATAATGAAGATATGGAGTAATTAATCAATCCCTAACGAGCATTTCCACACAAATTGCTTCTTCTCCCTCAATTCTTCACTGATTTTGATTCTTTCTGGTATGAAGGTAGGGGTACCTAGGGTGCATACAACTTCTACCCAGATTTGTTTAATTACAATTATTAATATAGTTATGGACTAATTAAGCCTTAATGAGCAGTTCAACAAAAATCGCTTCTTCTCGGTCAATTCCTCGCCGTTTTGGATTCTTTCTGGTAAATAGGTCGGTATTCCTAGGGTGGATATCGCGTCTATATATAGCTTGTATATAGTGTATATAGCCTACAGCATTTATTGCACAAGGTGGCCCACTTTAGATTGTTCCTTCTGGACTGGACGGGGCCGGAGTGAGCTACACCGTCACTGACGGTCTCATTCTATATGATTAAACTGGATTTTACAGATGAAAAAGATGTTAGAAATGATGCGTCCTGAGTTTGGTGAATCTTACCATTCTTAGTATAGAGTAATGGACATATAGTGATTATATGATATGTGGACAGTCATGAGGGTGCCAAAACTTGTGAAACATAATATTAACATGTGACTTGTAGTCCCATATGTCATCATTTAATTGCAAAAAAAATAAAAATAAAATCAGTTACCAGTCCATTTTATCGTTATCAATGGATGAACTTCACAGCATTTTATGCTTTATTTTCTGTTTGTGCTTTTAATTTCAATTTAATTTAAAATTTGCACAAAAGAGGTCACTGAAATAAATTTAGCTGGTCATACTTTGGCTCAGGGGCGGCACGGTGGTGTAGTGGTTAGCGCTGTTCCCTCACAGCAAGAAGGTCCGGGTTCGAGCCCCGGGGCCGGCGAGGGCCTTTCTGTGCGGAGTTTGCATGTTCTCCCCGTGTCCGCGTGGGTTTCCTCCGGGTGCTCCGGTTTCCCCCACAGTCCAAAGACATGCAGGTTAGGTTAACTGGTGACTCTAAATTGACCGTAGGTGTGAATGTGAGTGTGAATGGTTGTCTGTGTCTATGTGTCAGCCCTGTGATGACCTGGCGACTTGTCCAGGGTGTACCCCGCCTTTCACCCGTAGTCAGCTGGGATAGGCTCCAGCTCGCCTGCGACCCTGGATAAAGCGGCTACAGATAATGACATGAGAAAATATCTGCCTTGCACTGAGACACACACACACACACACACACACGGTAGTTTTTCAGTCTTTATGAGGACCTTCAACTGACATCATGATTACTATGTAATCATTAATTACGATATCATTAATTACTATGTACAACACAGTACACCTAAACACAACCCTGACCTTAACCTCAATAGCCAAAAGGAAATATTTTGGCACTTAGTTTTTCAAGTAAAAACTAAGTCTTGTAAAAACAATGTTCTTGTGAGGACCGGGTGCTTGTGCTGACATTTTTGGTCCTCACAAATGGTGAAATACGGTACACCTTACACAAAACCCAGAAAACTTAGCTGCAATTCCAGTGATTGCTAATGACCTCAGCCGAGAAAACGACACATGATGTCATCATTGCTGATGAAACAAAACACATCGATAAAAATACAGCACGGTCCAGTCATTAATTAACAAGTTTATAGGCCTTTATACAGACCAATTGATGCTGATTTATAGACAAACAGTGCATCATACTCAAGTTTATTTACTGTCTGAAGATTAGCAGATAGTCGCTAGGAATAAATATTAACATTAGCATCACGGGTGGGAGTTTATAAAATGGCTGGGTTCATAAATATTAGCACTGACAACCTTGTAAGTTTGTTTATGATGCTATAAACATAGAAATGAAGCATCACGAGGCTGATTTTTTTTTATCACTGTAGACCGTGCTAGTGAGTTCACAATGTTTACATTATATAAGGCAATGCTATTTGCGAGCACTTTTAGCAAGACACAAGGCTACAGTGTTCACTGATTTACCTACAAATTAGAAATGATGCACCTTGTGAAATTGGTTAAGAAGTCGAATTTAAGTGCTAAGTGAAGAAAAAAACAAGTCCTTGCCATGGTGTAGGTCGTGGGGTGAAGAAGTGGGGTCCCACAGCTCACGGAAATTAGTCTGCTGTAATTAGTGAACATGATTGAAAGCAAGGAAGTCATCGATAACATCTCTGAAAACAGCATGCATTAATGGACACTAGTCAAACATACTGTAATTACTTGCTCTGTGATCATGCCGAGGTTACAGTTCTTTACCGTTTCACAAAATAAACGTGGATTATAAGCCCTATTTGGACTGGATTAGTTTACACATGGAGACAGGATGAGTATTGTGAATTACTGGTGTCTATTTCTTCTAGATTGTGTATTACATTTGAATTATTATTAATTTGCGCTAGCACCGGTAGCGCAAATTGTTACTCTCACTCAGGATCTTTGTATTTTCTTCTTCTTCCATCTCATTATCTGTAGCTGCTTTATCCTGTTCTACAGGGTTGCAGGCGAGCTGGAGCCTATCCCAGCTGACTACGGGTGAAAGGCGGGGTTCACCCTGGACAAGTCGCCAGGTCATCACAGGGCTGACACATAGACACAGACAACCATTCACACTCACATTCACACCTACGCTCAATTTAGAGTCACCAGTTAACCTAACCTGCATGTCTTTGGACTGTGGAGGAAACCGGAGCACCCGGAGGAAACCCACACGGACACAGGGAGAACATGCAAACTCCACACAGAAAGGCCCTCGCTGGCCACGGGGTTCGAACCCGGACCTTCTTGCTGTGAGGCAACAGTGTTAACCACTACACCACCATGCCGCCCTCTTCTGTTTCTTTTTATTATTATTATCCTAATGTTTTTTTTTAGGATACTATTTCTCCCTCAGTTTTCAACCAATCATCACCAAATTTCACATGAAATTTAATATCTCTGGGCTGAATTAAGGTGCTATGACTTTTGGTGTTGATCTGGATCACCGAACCAGAATGATCCATGAAAACCAGACTTTTTTTCTCACGAAGTGTCATTCTCTATCTCTTACCGTTGCGGATCTATAGGGTACGGTGACCAGACGTCCCAGTTTGTAAGATTTAGCGCACATCACTGTGACTTTAGTTGCAGTATCTATCTAGTTCCTCTTATTATTATTCTCCAAATGTTTTTTAGGATGCTATTTCTCCAACCAATCATCACCAGATTTCACATGGAATTTCAATACTTCTGGGCTGAATTAAGTTGCTATGACTTTTGGTGCTGATCTGGATCACTGAACCGGAATGATCCATGAAAAACTGGATTTTTTTTCAATCACTTATAACTTATCAATTTTCATGATTTTTCAAAAAAAAAAAAATTAGTTTGTTCAGGTCAGCCAGTGCAAATCACTCTGACTTTAGTTACAGTATCTATGTACCGTAGTTGGTTTTATATTTGTTATGAGGAATTGAATTGGATCCAGCTGCCTGAGTACGAGTTTATATTCAGTCAAAATGCACAGAGGAGCTGTAAACAGCTTCTCAACCCTCCTGAGACAGATATTTTTAGAAAACACACACACACACACACACACACACACACACACACACACACACACACACACACACACACACACACACACAGTCTCCTGAAATGGCTGTGTTTGCTGAAATGTTCGCTCTGTGCCATATGCACTCTGGCTAAACCCCCGGACCAGATGTGGTTTCGGGACTTTGGAGAACCTCTACCTCTTTCTTGCTCTCTTTCAGTCTAGAAGCCATTCTTCCACCTTAATAAACCTTGCCATTGCTCGAGTGATAGCTATGGTTTAAAGGTTTTGTGCGTTATTGTGCTACAAGCTCACTTGGCCCTAAAACCCACCGTCGCATCAGTGGTTTTGGTGCTTTCTGCAGCTAGAGAATATTCATAAAACTGCCTCGCTAGCTGCTTAATAAACCACCCATATGTCTTTGGCTACAGTCTCCAAGAGAAATCAGTGAAATTAGACCTATTAATTGTGAAGCAGCTTGTAATCAACAGTGCTTCCTAATTAGGGCCAGTGCTCAGAGAGCACCGCCGAGCCAGATACGGATTGAACAACAGCCACAGAGGTGATAATGTTTCAAAAGGTGGTACTGATCACTCCATACAATCAGGAGCTAACCTTGAAGCAAAGCTCAGAACACTCTGTGCGTGTGTGTGTGCGTCCGTCCAGACTTCTCTGTACTTCTGGGCCATTTGAAACCCAAAAATAGAGAAAAATGTGAAAAAGAAAAAAAATTAACCTGTCAGATATTGTTGAGAAGGAGGCCCCGACGCAGAAATTGATGGGTTTTAATTTTTTGACGTTTTAGTAAGTTTTTATAGAAATGTTGTAATATTGCAACGTTGGACCTCGTTTGGAGCAGAATTTCTGTATTTGCACTCACACTGTCAGAACAAATAATATACAGAATAACTAAGGGTTTGTTTGCAGTGTGGATTGCTTATAAAAGCACTATACCAGTAAATCTCATGAATAACAAGTGTTACCAGGCAAAACAAACCTTGCCCGGAAGCACTTATGATGAATATGAAGGAAGATATCACAAAAAAAAAAGATTTTGACCTTTTTGGTGACCTTGACCTTGATTTTGACCTTGTGTGTGAACATATGCTGCATTCATGTGCTATGGGAATTATGGTAAATACCAAACGCCGACATGGAAAGCACACATGAACGCCCCCTCTTGTGGTATTTTCCACTGGGCAACTCGTAGAAAATTTTGATACACGAGTTGCCGAGATGAGATGAACTTTAACCTTTTCAACATGGCGGCGAGCGGTACAAGACACTTGAATGTTAAGCACTGTACGCTACTAAAGTTTTTTTTTTTTACTAGTGGGTAGTTTTTGGTGTCTATGCAATGTTGCGTCATTAACAAGTGTAATATAATACGTTAGAAATCCGTTTCCTTTAAAAATGTGTTGTTATGGTTTGTTTTTACCTATCCAGAGCAGACGCTATTGCTAACGATAGCTAACTAACTATTGCTAACTTGAATCTGGTCCACCATCTTTAATTTGTCAACAACAACAAAAGCATGTGAACACAACACACTGGTAAATACCACTTCCCAACTGGAAAATATCTTCTTCCCATAGCACATGAATGCAGCAATACTTGGCCAATAAACATGGTTCTGATTCTGATTCTCATTCGAACACCGCACTGCTCTCAGCCAATCAGAACACACCGCACTGCTCTCAGCCAATCAGAACACACTGCACTGCTCGCAGCCAATCAGAACACACCGCACTGCTCTCAGCCAATCAGAACACATCTGAATTAATATGAAGGAAGATATTGCGAAAAAGATTTTTTTTAAAAGATATTTTTTGGGCTTTTTTCACCTTTATTGGATAGGACAGTGTAGAGACAGGAAATGAGCGGGAGAGAGAGAGACGGGGAGGGATCGGGAAATGACCTCGGGTCGGAAGCGAACCCGGGTCCCCGGATTTATGGTGTGGCACCCCATCCACCTGAGCCACGACGCCCCCGAAAAAATGATTTTGACCTTTTTGGTGACCATGACCAGATGATCCTCAAAATGATGGAGGTTCTATTTGAGACCAATACCCATCTGTCCTGAAAGTTTCATGAAGATTGGTCCAGCTGTTTTCCCGTAATATCATTAACAAAAAAACAAAGAAACAAACTAATAAACAAACCCACCCCACTGAAAACAATACCTCGCCCCCTGGTGGACTCCGTCCCCGGTGAGGCAATCAGTGTCTCCCTTTAATTATTTGAGCAAACAAACAAAGCCCAGAAAAACAGTTAACTATATTTTTTACTGATAAAATACAGGTACAGTTTTAAATATTGCTACTGAAAGAGCCTGAAATACCACATCAAGAAATCATTTATTCATTCAGAATTGCTCAAATCTGGTCTAAACTCAAAATAATAACATAAAACACATTTAGAAATTGTGAATCATCAAATACATTATATTTCTACAAGTATTTTTTCCATAAGTGAACATTTGAGAAGTGCAATGTCCCCGTGTAATGTGCACATGCTATTTTGACGACCATCCTCACCCAACGTTGTAAAATTACAACAAAAACATAAGCTGAAAATATAATTTGATGCATGCATTCCACAATAATTTAGTATTTACATGACCTAGACATTCTAATAATCACTATATATCTCAGGGATTTTTACTTACTTCAGTGCTGATATATCCAGTCCAAGGAAACAAGGAGATACACCTCCAGGAAAGTTCGCAGGTTGGATGAGTTCATGGCCTGACCTAGAGACCATTTGCACTTATGTCACGAATCTCCCATGATGCTCTCCGATTTTGTTGTGTCCGCCATCTTTGCGGGATAGCATCCGTGGCGACCGAGAAGAATACATTGGCGAACTGTAATTTTTCGCAAATATATCACGAATTGAGTAATAGTGACAAGGTCAGATACAGGGAAAAGATAAAAGAATGTTCGGGGTGGATCTGTACAGCAACGTTGTAGAGTATGAAGACGATGTACGGGTGTGGCCGAGTGTGAATTACACGGACATCGTGAATTACCTGGTGTCTGTGAAGATTCTCAGTCATCCAGGTCATGGTAAACTGTGGGTGGTAAAAGAGAGCAACTGGGCTTGCTTGAAGATTCTTGAAGACGTTTCACCTCTCATCCGAAAGGCTTCTTCAGTTCTGTCTGACTGGTAGGGAGCATCAGGTATTTATCCTCTCATGCTCCCTACCAGTCAGACAGAACTGAAGAAGCCTTTCGGATGAGAGGTGAAACGTCTTCAAGAATCTTCAAGCAAGCCCAGTTGCTCTCTTTTACCACCCACAGTTTGAATTACCTGGTGTTCAGTACTAGCTTCGTAACTGGGAAGCAGATGAAAGCATACAAAAGTTTAGAGCAAGTTTACTTTAAGGATCCAGTAGGTTCCTGATGTTGCTGATGATCTGCACATACTCGTACATATGTGTAGCTGGTCTCTTTTATGTTTTATAATTAATAATATATGTAATATATATATATGGCGGCACGGTTGTGTAGTGGTTAGCGCTGTCGCCTCACAGCAAGAAGGTCCTGGGTTCGAGCCCCGGGGCCGGCAAGGGCCTTTCTGTGCGGAGTTTGCATGTTCTCCCCGTGTCCGCGTGGGTTTCCTCCGGGTGCTCCGGTTTCCCCCACAGTCCAAAGACATGCAGGTTAGGTTAACTGGTGACTCTAAATTGAGCGTAGGTGTGAATGTGAGTGTGAATGGTTGTCTGTGTCTATGTGTCGGCCCTGTGATGACCTGGCGACTTGTCCAGGGTGTACCCCGCCTTTCGCCCATAGTCAGCTGAGATAGGCTCCAGCTTGCCTGCGACCCTGTAGAAGGATAAAGCGGCTAGAGATAATGAGATGATATATATATATATATAAAATAAATGTATATTTAATTATTTAATAATTAACCTCTTTTCTAGTAGGTTCCTGATGTGGGCAAATGTTACACAAAACACAAACAAAAAAACAAACAAAAAAACCCCAACTAATTATTGACGTCTTCTCAGGCAACATTTTACCGAGCTCAACTCCCTACATAGGGCGGCACAGCGGTGTAGTGGTTAGCGCTGTCGCCTCACAGCAAGAAGGTCCGGGTTCGAGCCCCGTGGCCGGCGAGGGCCTTTCTGTGTGGAGTTTGCATGTTCTCCCCGTGTCCGCGTGGGTTTCCTCCGGGTGCTCCGGTTTCCCCCACAGTCCAAAGACATGCAGGTTAGGTTAACTGGTGACTCTAAATTGAGCGTAGGTGTGAATGTGAGTGTGAATGGTTGTCTGTGTCTATGTGTCAGCCCTGTGATGACCTGGCGACTTGTCCAGGGTGAACCCCGCCTTTCGCCCGTAGTCAGCTGGGATAGGCTCCAGCTCGCCTGCGACCCTGTAGAACAGGATAAAGCGGCTACAGATAATGAGATGAGATGGGAACTCCCTACATTTTACTGGGACTTTGTGCTCTGCGTTTCTAACTGCAATATAAACTGGAGTAGCGCTTACATGTATATCACTTACAGTATGTCGCATCTTTATACCTGTATATATTTTGTCTATGGTTCACATAAACGGCAGAAATAGAAACTTACCCTTTACGAAATGATCTGCACATACTCGTACATATGTGTAGCTGGTCTCTTTTATGTCCGATCTGTTCAGATTTGCAAGCCACTGTCTCTGTCGTCTACGGGTTAGAACTTGGTCTTTCTCGCGTTTTAACAGCGGGTAAACTAAACAATCTCACTCCAGCCTTAGCAGAATTGTTTGCGCAGCCGATAACTGCACAAATTTGTGGCATTTCGTATTAAGGTACTTGTTGCTGCACGTGTTATTCCACAAAGATGGTGGACACAGCTAAATCAGAGAGGCTCATGGGACATGTGACGTCATGTGCAAACAGTCTATACAGACATTTACCATCTAATGGCATTACAAGGCTAAACAGTAGGACCCATTGACTATGTAAATGTGGTCTTTAAAAAAACAAAAAAAACAAAAAAACATTTGCAGGTTTGTTTTTGGGAGAACTAAAAGTGATGTCATTTTACAACGGTGGGCCTTAAGTGTAACGTGAAGTGGGTGTCACTGACCCCTTTTTAGAGTGCGAGAAATGGAGAAAAAGCTCAAAAGTGCACAATCGGAACATGGCGAAATTTGTCGGCTACGTGGGAGATGGTCTTTTTTTCCAGGAGCGATAGCAGAGATTGCTGGCTGTCAGAAGGTGGTGAGCAGTTGGAAAGGGTCAATTTGCTCATGAACGGAGGATGTTTGTTGCTGAGGAAAAGGTCAGTGTCTCCTTCAGCACTGCTCTTCTAACTCTGGCTGACATTCTAAGAATCGTTTAGTGGTGCGTGTGTGCGTGCGTGTGAGAGCAATAACACATAGAAATAGCAGTGTAATAGAAATATGTTTGGAATCTAACACAGAAAATCTAACACAGATACTGATATGAATCGAAGGAGCAACTTTTCTTTGAAAGAACGCTTATGAGAAAGGTTTACTGGGTATTTGGTTGAGACTAGAGGTGCGTATTGAGACTGGGATGCCACGGGATGGGATCCAAATGGGTGCAAGCGAGCAGTCAGATATGAAGCTTGTGGCAGGAAGGAAGCAGCAAAGTATTCACAGCATCCTTAGGAACTGCTTGGTCAAGGGTGACGGTGGTTTTAAGCTGGTGATTTGTTTCAATTTTGGTACACTAAGTAACTTTAAAAACGCACATTGATAAAACTTGCTGAATTCGTGCTGAGTTTATCTCAAGAAGAAAAGAAATATATCACAATGGAAAAATAACTTCGTTCCGCCCGAATAAGTTCCAAATCTGTGCTCAAATCAGAATTTAAGGGAGTTGGACTCAATAAGGCAGCTGGGCCATAGAAGGTTCACGCTGCATGCTGCACACTACACGCGTGTAAAGAAAAGTGGACAAACGTAGCATGACTTGCTCTGGGCCATAGAACGGCGTTCACGTTGCACGCTGCACGCGTGAAGCGAGAAATGAACATGCACACTTTTTTCTAGGCGTGAAGATGGAAATTCCAGTCAATGCATGCGGTCACCACCGCGCCAGCCAATCAGAACGGGTCTAGGGAGATAACTCTATGCTTTCAGGGGAAAACTTCAGAAAAAATATAATTGAATTGTATAATTGAAAAATAGTTCTTCATCAGGATTGTCAAGCAGATTATAGAATGTTCGGTGAAATTCACCACGGGTTTCTCTCAGAAGGAAGTGTTCTCGGCTCCAAATTCTGTTCCTTTTTCTCTTCCTCTGTCTCAGTAAAAGCAGAATGAGGCAATCGTCGTCATCCGAAGAGTCCATATTGTTGGTTACTCGGTCAAAGTAGAACAGACGCAACACGTGAACATCCAAGCATGAAGTTTAATGGCCCAGGGTCCGGTTCTTCACGTGAACGTGTAGCGTGCAGCATGCAGCGTGCAGCGTGAACCTTCCATGGCCCAGCAGCCTAACGTACAATATGACTCGGGTAGTCAATGACATGGACAGGCTTTAATTTTCAAACAAATTTTGCATCCACTGTACACACACAATCTTGCCTATAAATACCCGGGGGAAATGATGGGAAAATTGTCATTATTGAAGATGCCACGCCTAAGCCAAAATCAATGTGAACAGGCCATCGGGATGTTGCGTGCCGGAAGTACACAGACAGAGGTCGCCCGGCACTTCGGTGTTCATCATTCGACCATTTCCCGTTTGAGTCAGCGTTACAGACAGACAGGGAGCACCAGGGATCGTCCACGCCCTGGTCAGCCTCGAGTCACGACGCCAGTTCAGGATCAGCACATCAGGCTAGCTCACCTCCGTGACAGATTCCTGACACCCTCAGTCACTGCTGCTGAGACCCCTGGACGACACAGACCCAGAATCTCCAGCATGACGGTCCGAACATGGACCAACTGTCACTTTGAATTTTTTTATTGTGAATTAATTCTTGAGTTTGACAATAAATGTCCTTTATCGATGTTTCAAGATGTGCGTGCATTACATACAATATCATAAATTTCAAATATATGCATGGATCTAAAGTGATATCGTGTTGAATTCCATTGTGCGTTTTTAAAGTTACTTAGTATATTTGTGGTTTAATAACAAAACGCAGGCGGCATGGTGGTGTAGTGGTTAGCGCTGTCGCCTCACAGCAAGAAGGTTCTGGGTTCGAGCCCCGGGGCCGGCGAGGGCCTTTCTGTGCGGAGTTTGCATGTTCTCCCCGTGTCCGCGTGGGTTTCCTCCGGGTGCTCCGGTTTCCCCCACAGTCCAAAGACATGCAGGTTAGGTTAACTGGTGACTCTAAATTGACCATAGGTGTGAATGTGAATGGTTGTCTGTGTCTATGTGTCAGCCCTGTGATGACCTGGCGACTTGTCCAGGGTGTACCCCGCCTTTCGCCCGTAGTCAGCTGGGATAGGCTCCAGCTTGCCTGCGACCCTGTAGAAGGATAAAGCGGCTACAGATAATGAGATGAGATGAGATAACAAAACGCACACATCTCTGATTAAACTGTTATGAACCGGAGTGATGTAGCTGAGGTTGAGGAACTGTCACAACCAGAATTCACACACCATGCTGACACTGATGGCATTTCTGTTTTTTTTTTTTCCTGTAATGTTTCCGCGTGTGTGTGTGTGTGTGTGTGTGTGTGTGTGTGTGTGTTGTGGGGACCTCACTACAAATGTAGATTATTGAAATGGTAAGAGTGGAGCCATTGGAGCAGAGGATTAAGTGCTGAAACTTAATGATGAAATATTTTGCAGTGGCAGCAGTGTGTGTGTGTGTGTGCGTGCACACTTTAGTCTATGTGTTTATGCGTATCCATATCCATATGTGTATGCGTGCATGTCCTTGTGTATGTTTTTTTTTTTGTCCCCACAGCAGCTGCTTTGGCCCCCCCAAAAAAAGGAAACATTTTTTTGACTCATGTCTCATATTTATCCAAAGACTGTGATCGACACTGATACGTAAAAAAGACACTTCACTCTGTTTGTCCTGAATGTGTCGTCTCTCCGAGAGACGTGGAAAAAACTTCCACTTTTCGCCTATGAATCCATGGCAGCGTTGCCATAGCAGCCGGGCTTCTCGGCCTCGTGCGTTATGGTATGTTACAGCAGATACACAGCCATTTTCTCTTTTGTTCCAGCGCTGTTTATCTTTTGATCACACTCTCCGCTCTGTACACACTTTTCTTTCTCCTCAGTTCCATCGGGTGACGTCTGATCCAGAAACACATCCGACTTCTTCATGATCACTCCATGTAGATATTCTGCATTTGTTATCTCCGTGTAATCTGTTCATCATATAGCCTGTAGAGCTCTGCTTCGTGAGAGGTGTAGAATGGACAAGAGGCAGCAAATGGGGGATTTATAGAAATAAACCACTGGGAAAATGCTAACATTGCTAGCATTGCTTGCTAATCATAGATAGAGGAAAAGAGTATGTTTTATTAGCTGCTCTTGCGAGCTACTTAGCTACATATACCGTACCTGGCCTCAGATTATCTAGTTAGCAAGGATAAGCAGACCTGCCAATCCTCAGAGAATGAAAAATGATGGATCAGATTGTGCGATGCAGTCGTGCCCTTCTATGGGGTTCCAAAATGAAATAAAACAAAAGGTGCAAAAAATGGTGCATTCTCCTGCATTCTGAGTGCCATATTGGAAGAAAATTGATCATGAAATTGAAGCAACAGCCTTCACAAAATGTTGCTTCTCACCTCACCTCGATGTTTGGGTGATTGCATGGATGATCCACTGACCGAGTTGCCTTGAACTTCTTGTCATAGCGAATCGTTTTTTTTCTTCAGAGTTTTCATTGTTCGTGATCGTGTTTGGCTTTTACAAATACTGGCACGATTTGTTGTAGCACAACATGTGAGCTCATTGCCGATTGGCCAAAACCATAACGAGAACCAATGGAACAGTGCGATAGAGCGATACAATTTAGATTCAACATTTTCATTATCATTATCGCGCCGTTCCATTGGCTCTCGGCTTCACTTAATATGACAATCTGATGCTGTATCCTTGTATCCTCTGTGTCAAAAACAGCTGAAGGGAGATCAGAAGAGCGAATCCAACAGTATTTGTTGATTATTAGCTCATCCAGCCGACAGGTTTATGCCATCATGTGTTGGCCGTTGGCCGTCCGTCGTCGTCCACATTTCATGAAAATCTCTTCTTCTCTCTCAGTTCTTCACTGATTTTTATTCTTTTTGGCAGGAAGGTAGGTCTGCCTGGGGTGCATATAGCTTCTACTTAAATTTGCATAATTGGAATTAATAATGAAGATATGGAGTAATTAATCAATCCCTGGGCGGCACGGTGGTGTAGTGGTTAGCGCTGTCGCCTCACAGCAAGAAGGTCCGGGTTCGAGCCCCGGGGCCGGCGAGGGCCTTTCTGTGCGGAGTTTGCATGTTCTCCCCGTGTCCGCGTGGGTTTCCTCCGGGTGCTCCGGTTTCCCCCACAGTCCAAAGACATGCAGGTTAGGTTAACTGGTGACTCTAAATTGACCGTAGGTGTGAATGGTTGTCTGTGTCTATGTGTCAGCCCTGTGATGACCTGGCGACTTGTCCAGGGTGTACCCCGCCTTTCGCCCGTAGTCAGCTGGGATAGGATCCAGCTCGCCTGTGACCCTGTAGAACAGGATAAAGCAGCTAGAGATAATGAGATAATCAATCCCTAACGAGCAGTTTCCACACAAATTGCTTCTTCTCCCTCAATTCTTCACCGATTTTGATTCTTTCTGGCAGGAAGGTAGGGGTACCTAGGGTGCATATAACTTCTACCCAGATTTGCTTAATTACAATTATTAATGAAGTTATGAACTGATTAAGGCTTAATGAGCAGTTCAACAAAAATCACTTCTCCATCAATTCATCACCATTTTGGATTCTTTCTGGTAAATAGGTCGGTATTCCCAGGGTGGATATCGCTTCTATATATAGCTTGTATATAGTGTTTATAGCTTGCAACATTTATTGCGCAAGGTGGCTCACTTTAGATCGTTCCTTCTGGACGAGACGGGGCCGGAGTGAGCTACACCATCATTGACTGTCTCGTTTTGTAATGCAGTAGTTTTTAGTACTAAAATTGGTAGACTACTGCGTGAATTGGTATGTAGATTTAGCAAGTATGGGATAAGTTACATCATGATGAACACACCAACCAAGTTAAGCCAACACTTCTTCTAATCAAAGATATAAACAAATAAACAAACAAAAAATTAACCAAGTGTTGAAGGTTAGTTAAAGTGACACAGATCAATGTATTAAAAAGATGAATAGTACCTTGTGGAGCTAGAATAACCCCAAGGTACCGTACTTGAATCACATGCTGTATTGCCCGCTGCCTCAAGCTTGTGGAGGAGAATGAGTTGGAAAAACACCGCGCTTGTGTAATGTTTACACTTGGGTATGGAAACGGCCAACGTTTATCCTCATTGTAATATTATAATGAGCGAGGTCACAACAAACATGGCGGAACCGGCGGCCTCCGTGTTTTTAAGGAGCATCAGATACTTCCTTAAAATCATCGGGGTATTTTTTTGTCTCTATTTAGGAGTCTTTGTTCTATCTTGGCGAGCCACTATGTTTACTGTGGCTCCTCAGTCGCGACCTCTGAACTGCACATGACCTCGTGACTTTTCCGAACTGGCTGGTTTGTAAACAGATTAAACACATGGTTAGGACGCCCCGCATTAGGAAATAAAATATATTGAAACAAAATGATGCATACCAGTTATGGGGATGGGTATCAGCTCAAACAATTCAGAAAGGGGAGTGGCTTAAATGATTCCTGCACCAGCACATCGACCTGTGTCACTTTAAACAGTAATAAATAGTACTAAAAAATAAACTTGGCTGGCTAGCAAGTCAGCGAACTACTGTACATCCGGCTTTATACACTGTACGACTTTCAGCCTGATTAAAAGTTGAGCTGAAATAGCGTTCAACCATTGTGAAAAGTCCTTCATAAAAACAAAGAAATAAACTCTCGTATTGCCGTGGTTTTACCTGTGAAAAGTCTGACATACAAACAAACCTTAGCTGAAGCTCTAAATTCAACTCAGTCTCCAGCGACATGTCTGTCCTTGCCTAATGAACCAGCTTCCTTTTTGTATCTGTGCATGAGGCATATAGTGTTAGTCTTGTCAATCACGCTACATGGCACACACTTGTTCATACAAGTACCAACGGAATTTCCTTTCTTCCTTATGGGAACCCCCCTTCCCCAAAAAACCCCAAAACCCTGCGTTTGAGACAACTCCAGTGGCGTGTTAGTAGAATGGGATGAAACGTTTCTTGTTAGGCAGAGGAAGCCCGTGAGCCACAAACGAGACGCTAGTTTTGGGACTGACATGCTAGCTGTGGGAGACTCACACATACCCCTTTTCCACCAAATCAGTTCCAGGGTTGGTTTGGGGCCAGTGCTGGTGCTGGTTCACAACTCTTTCAACTTGCAAGCCAGATGAGAACCAGTTTGCTTTTCCATAGCTCGTGGTGCTAAGGGAAGACACGTCATTACGTCGCTGTATAAGTCATTACGCCGCTGTATACGTCAGTTACGTCGCTACGTTTGCATAAACCTTGGCGCGAATATCGAAGCAAAACCAACACGGAAGAAGCAGCAGCAGCAGCAACAACAACAATAATAATAATGGATGACTTCGCGTTTGTACAGCTGCTGCTTCTCGTCGCTTAAAAATGGCGATCTTTTGCAGTCTTGTTATTGTTGTTGGTCTTAACAACTCCGCCCCCCCGCTGACATAAGCGGTTCTTTCCTCTGGCCCAGCAGAGAGTTGGTGCTAGCCTGGAACCGGTTTTTCTGGCCCCAGAGCCAGTTCTTTGTCAGTGGAAACAGAAAACCCAGTTCCAAACTAAGCACTGGCCCCAAACCAGCCCTGGACCTGCTTTGGTGGAAAAGGAGCAACAGTGGGCAACAACCTGCTCAGCTATCTGTCTATCAATCAGACTGAACAACTTTCGTCAATGAATGAATGAACTTCCTCTAGCTGCCTTATTAAAGAGAGAGAGAGAGAGAGAGAGAGAGAGAGAGAGAACGAGTATCGGGGAACATTCCTAGAAAAGACAGTAACCTCCTCATCTTGTTATTCCTTTTGTCTTTCCTTTCAGATACAGCATCGCCCGTAATGATGGACAAACATGTCTTCTTTTTGGTGTGAAGTGAACAGGAGAAGAACAACTGGCTAGCAATGACACTCACACACCACAACGTGCACAAACTGGGTTTAAAAATAGCGGTGCCCTTCACACGGTTGATTGTTTTGGGTTATCTATAGTCACCCTTGTTTGGCCCGAGGGCTGTTCCATAATTGAAAACAGCGCTCGCGGCGCTCGGTGGGATGACGCCGCACATGACTCAGTGTTACATCAGTGGCCCTGGTGTGCATGGGGTTGTACAGCGTCAGAACTGTAACTGTGTTGGATTTTTAGTGACTTTATCACTTCGAGGGCTGTGTGCAGCACTGAGATAAAAAAAAAAAATGTCATTTTAACTGGGGGAAAAAAAACCTCAAAGGGAATGTAAACAAATTGAATTGACAAGCAATGGCCTACAACAGAACCCACTTACCGGTACGCTAAGCATAAACCACTTAGCAAGAATTAGCTTGTAGCATTCGAACATGATTACACAGAAGACAACTTGCCAGCCAATCAGAAATGGCTATCGTCTGTAGCCATGTTATATAACGGCTTGTCATAAGATTGCGCTAGCAAAAATTAGCATTAAATCCATTTATTGAATTCTTGATTCTAATTCGCCAACAGAAGCAGCTTTCACAGGAGCGCAGCCGATTATTATTATTATTATTATTATTATTAATAAAAAAATGCTATTAATATGTTCGTTCTAATGGCAGATTCTACCATAACAGAGGCCAGTTAAGTCCCATCTCCTTAAAAATGCTGAATTGATTATTTTGATCATTCTATTAAGTTTTTCTAGTAGCATTTGGGGTCTTGGACATTCACAGTAAATTTTAGGACAGTAGTCCTGGTAACTAATTAATAAAAGCCTGACATGACAGACATGCTAAATGACAATAGAAACACATCGGTTTCTATCATCAAAATCTGACAGACAAACTAACGTCTACCATCATATTCTGACAGACACTCTAGATGACAATAGCAACAAAACTGTTTCTTACATTATTAATCTGACAAATTTAGTAATAATATTAAATACCTCATCACTAGAACCAAATAATAATATAAAATATTGAAATAAAAAAGATAAAATTCATTTTCAAAATTGAAATATCAACAATAATTGTCAGAACAGTGACGATAGACACGACTGTGTCACTTTCGCGGGGAAATAACACATTGAAATGGCCTGTCGGCTGAAAGGGTCGCAAGTGGCTCTGATTTATCTCAACTTACGATAGTTTTCCTCCAGAAAAATTTAAATATGAATGCACAAATATATTCTCAATGTTTCTATCGTCAGGATAGCTGACTGAAAATCTTACCTTGATTTATTTGATGAAATCTAGCTGTCAGAACTCCGAGTCTTGCCCGGAAGTAAATGTCTGCTGTCACAAAAATCACGCGCAGTAGAATTTCCTCTTTGCGTCAGTCAACATGTGCGTGGTGAGGGCTTGAATTTTGCTATCGTCAGGTGCATTTGACTGACAGACTGACGATAGCATTTTTTAAAAAATAACCGTGGGCTTCTCTCGTGAACGAAATAGTTTTTTCGCTGTTAATCTATTTCAACTCTATCTGCTGACACCCAAAAATGATAAAGCCTGCTTCCACACGATAACTACCAAAGATCCATAATGGCCGAGTCTATCGTCAGGTCATCTGACAGAAATTCACTGACGATAGCAACAGGGATAATGAAAGTGATTTTTAAAATGGGAGTTATGTCTGTCAGACATGTCAAAGAAATAGAACTTTATTCTTTAAAAATCTTTTATTGATATACTCAGTGTATTTTTAAATGACGTGCTGTTTTAGAAGACCAAATACCGTATTTTCAATCTTGAAAATATTACCTCACTGAAAAAAGGACAAGAAAAATTTCTTATTTTGTGGGCAAGTGGTTAATGGATCCAGTTACGGTAGAATCTGCCTAATACGTTCTCTTTTCTATCGTAACAACTAAAGGAATAAAAGGAAAAATCCATGTGAACAGGCCATGTTGAAAAAACCTATACACTATATTTAACAGTTATTCCACGAAATCGAGTCGTACATGAGCTGATAGCGCTATAATCCATGTACAATGAGATTGAGTGGAATAACTGCTTTATTCTATCCACATTCACTGGATTTTGAGAAACGGAGCATTTTTATTTTTTGCAAATTGGATAAATAAAAACTTTATACAAAAACTCAGTTTGTCTGCCTTTAAGCTCTTGTTGAGTTTGGCGTGTTGGTTTTGGCGATGTGTGCACGCCGCTCTATAAGTGACTAATTTCCAAGGAGGAGACAAACGGCTCCTCGTTGTCAGCTTGTAATTACTGTAATTGTGATGTTTTTCGTTTTAGCACAGGATACATTTCCGCAAGTGCAATGATTCTGACAGTGTTGTTGTTGTTTTTTTTTTTCCCCCACATCCTAGTCACTTATTCAGCCGCCTCGGGGGTTTAAGGAGTTAATCCCAGAAATGACGTGTCATCTATTGGCTGTGCTTCCGTCTGAGTAATTCTGCATTGCTTTCATTTACACGTTGTCTGTGTAGCCTCTGTGTTGACAGGAAGTGAAGACTCGAATCAAGGCTGTGAGACAGAAGGCGCGTGCGAGCGAGAGAGAGAGAGAGAGAGATGTTTTGTTTGCCCATTCACAGGAAGTGTCTGTGCATCTCTGTAGATTAATTTATCCCCATGTGAATCCGGTGCTAGGATATAATCTGGTCTTGCTCTAATCTCACAGCTCCTGGAGATTAGATTAATATGCTTCAGCTACACGTCTGTCCAGTTTTAAATTGTCACTGATGACGGCGTGGACTCTGGGTGACAGCGTGGAACGAAAGGCGCTCTGTGTTTCAGCTTGTGAACTTGTGTGTGTGTGTGTGTGTGTGTGTGTGTGTGTGTGTGTGTGTGTATGCGTCCTTTCATTAACATCGGTGTTTCCAGCTCCAGCTGGACACTCAATAGTGACGTGGTGTCACAAAGCTCTGATGCTGGAGGGTCCTTCCAAAAATGCAACATTAACTAAATATGTCCTGTTAAACCTTGCTCAAAAAAAATAATAATTTCAAGGTAAGATATTGTGGACAGGGTGGCACAGTGGTGTAGTGGTTAGTGTTGTCGCCTCACAGCAAGAAGGTCCGGGTTTGAGCCCCGTGGCCGGCGAGGGCCTTTCTGTGTGGAGTTTGCATGTTCTCCCCGTGTCCGCGTGGGTTTCCTCCGGGTGCTCCGGTTTCCCCCACAGTCCAAAGACATGCAGGTTAGGTTAACTGGTGACTCTAAACTGAGCGTAGGTGTGAATGTGAGTGTGAATGGTTGTCTGTGTCTATGTGTCAGCCCTGTGATGACCTGGCGACTTGTCCAGGGTGTACCCCGCCTTTCGCCCGTAGTCAGCTGGGATAGGCTCCAGCTCGCCTGCGACCCTGTAGAACAGGATAAAGCGGCTACAGATAATGAGATGAGATGAGATATTGTGGACAGCATCACAAATTGTTTGTAAAACAGCCGTTCAGTGGAATGAAATCATCAGTTTAAGCTCAAGCCCTGATATTCTGCCACCCTTGCACGCCCTGCACAAGCTGACAGACAGATAACTCCTCCTCCAAATCACCACGCTGGAGAGAGTACTCCGTGAACTCTGTTTAATGGTGGAGTGGAAGCGGGTAAAACTGTAGAAATACATGATAAATACATGAACTTCGGTATACATCAACAAGCAGCCATGAAATTAAATCTTAATTCTTTTTAAGCGTGCAACTTACCGTACATGCCATTTTTTTAACCTGTGCTTTTATAATTAACTAAAATGAGTGTTTTAACCATGACAATGGATTATCTTATCCTGCACATACTAACCGGCACATATACTGTAACGCAAACTCACATTAAAACATAAAATGTCACTTAAAGCTTTGTTAATGACACAAACATACCAACTGTACATCCAGGAACATGAAATGTAACAGATAAAAGGTAATGTCGTGACTAGAACTTCTGAAGCTTTCTTTAACTTTTCCATTAACTAAACACTTCCTGAACAGGAAAATGAGGTGCTGATGACATCATCAATGGGAGACTGACTCTTAAAGAGACAGTATGCACTTCACTGACGGCACACTCCCCGCCTGGTATCCTAGGATACCACTACCTTTGCCATTATGAACACAAATAAGAAAGCCAACCTATCATTACTCAGCAGGGAGGAGTGTCACTACTTGAGTTATGGGTCTTAGGAACAACTTCATCCCTTCTTTGTCTGCAACCTTGATCTCCACGTTGCAGATTTTTCCATCCTCACTTGGGAATACTTTAGTGATGCGACCTAAAGGCCAGTCGTTCCGTTTGGATTGAGTCTTTCATAAGCACTATAGGCAATGTGTATCAGACGTGCAACACTCCGGAGTAGTGAGTTCCAAGTGGAAAAACGCTCAAAGCGTCCTGCGCCAAAGGGATGTTCTTTGGCTATAGTGTTGAGTGCCATTACTTCGGGACGCACATCTGTATCTTCATCAGGGCTCACCAAGTCAAATTTGTCTGCACTACAAGGTGTCTGATCTGGCTGGGTCAAGAATGCTGGGCCTGTAAGCCATGTGTCCCTGAGGTGGGTTGCAGAGACAGATCTTGACGCCAGGTCAGCAGGATTCTGCTTGCTTGGCACATAATGCCACTGTTGTGGCTGAGTGCTTCTCCTTATTCTCTGAACTCTATTATTCACAAATGCATAAAACCTGCGTTTTTCATTGCTGATGTAGCCAAGGACTATTTTGCTGTCTGTAAAGAAGGTCACCTTGTCAAATTCAATGTCCATCTCTGATCTTATGAGCTCAGCCACATCCACAGCCAAAACGGCAGCACAGAGTTCAAGGTGGGGAATAGTCAAGCTTGGACGTGAGGCAAGCTTGGCTTTTCCAAGGATGAAACCCGTCTGATGATCCCCATCTGAGTCCAAGATCTTCATATACGCCACTGCACCTATTGCTAGGACAGAGGCATCTGAGAAGATGCAAAGCTCCCGGTTTAAGGCAGCGGAAGGAGAAGCTTGGGTGTAAAGGTCTGGGGATGTGAAGCTCTTGAAGGGAATCTCTCCACTGTTCCCACAGTTCCTGCTTTTCAAGGGGTAAAGGCGCAGCCCAGTCTTGAGAGTCAGACCCTCCAGGATTTCGCGATGTTGCGATTTGCAACTTCAACGCAAATTCAACCAATCCCCGTGAATTCAGGGCGGTGTTGCAATTATATCCAGTCACCGCAACTTTGACCAGTCATTGGCGTCGTCTTGAGGTGATGTCGATAAACTACCTTCCGCCTTACTTCCGTGTATATGTTCAAGAGAAGCAGCATGTGCGCAGTGTTGCCAGATTGGGTGGTTTTAAGTGCATTTTGGCAGGTTTTGAACATATTTTGGGCAGGAAAACGTCAGCAGTATCTGGCAACACTGCATGTGTGAGTCAGTGTTTATGTAGGCTTAAATTCTGTTACTGAAAGTGTATTATGTTTACAGTGAAGGACTGTGTGCACTTTACATAATTTTACTTAATACAAGAAATTAATGGATGCCAACATTTTTGCCAAAATGGTATTTTATTTTCCATTGTTTAGGCAGCTTCAGCATCATACTGTGAGATTCTGTTCAAATTGTTTTTTTTTCTTCTATGAAGCCTGAGCCATTTATTTTATTAGTTTATAATTATTGTTTAATTTAGTCTTCAGGAGAGACTGCCTGCACACAGTACTAGTATTAATAGTTTTTTTTCTTACATGAAAGCTGAGGCATTTATATTATATTTGAAGGTAACTTCATGTTGTGCTGTGAGGTTCTCTGCACTTTAACTTTTGAACCAACAGGTGCATTTGGATAAGTAAAGCCTATTTTTCTGCATTTTTGTAGTCCTGGTAATCTTTTATATTGGTAAAGTTTATAGGATCATTTCTCAGTGTCTTTGTTATTTTAATCAATAGTTTTTCAGTAATAACTTAATATTTAACATATCACTCAATTTTAATCACAAAAAGAGAAAATTGCAACAGTTTCTCACAGCTTTCACTTCGTCCCGCAATGTAATCGCAACAAAAACCTAAAAAACACCACAACTTTCATCGCAATTTTTTGGAAAACCCCCCGCAACATCAGACATTTTAGCCTGCAACAATCACAAAAAAGGCCTGCGAAATCCTGGGGGGACTGGAGAGTCTGCCGTAAGATCTCTAGTAAAGCCTTGCCTTGAATGACGACTGCGGCAGCGAACCCAAGAGGATCGAATAAGCCATTCACGGTAGACAGGACTCCACGACGGGTGAATGGCTTCCTATCACTTGACACCTGGAAAGTGAATGTGTCACTCTTAAGGTCCCAGGCGACTCCAAGAGTGCGTTGAACTGGCGATGTGTCACTGCCCAGGACTAAATCTCTCAGGTGGGGTTTACATTAGACCGTATCAGCGGATCATCAGATTAACGTTTTTAAAACGATTAGTGTGCACACAGCAACGCCAATACACGATTCGCGTGCACACAGCAACGCCAATACACGGATACGCTCGGCTCCGCAGGCATCCTGCGCTCCAAATCACTCCGCCCTGAACAGCGAGTGCCCTCTGGAGGGTGCGCACTCCAGCCCTGCGCAGCTCACAGAGCGCACGAGTGAAGCGCACGAGCAGTGATTTGGGACTGAGCTGCTGTGTGTGTGATCTCAGTGCATGTCGGGCATGTGCGTCACTTACCACTTGCAAGTGGAAGGATGGCAAGCCTAAAGACAATCATAACTACACAATGGGCAGTATTTGCATCAGTATTTGCAGTATTTTCATACTTTTATACTCTTTAATGAAAGGTGATACAAGGCGGAAGTCCGCGCCGTTTTTCAGCAGTTGCGTCACATGACCAACACCAGCGAATCAGGAAGGTGGATGTCACAGTGACGTTGTCCAATGACGACGCCGGCTAGAGCTCAGCACAGCGTATCCGCGTATTCTCAATGTTTACACAGCACCGGACCAGACACGATCTGGATTGAATACGTGGACCCTGGCGGATTCCCGTTTCCCAGTGTTTCCAGGCGTTTTAATGTAAACGGACAGTGCATCCGCGAAGAAAACGAGACAGATACGGTCTAATGTAAACTTGGCCTCAGACCACTGGCATGATCTTCTGTAGGGAAGGCACTCATGACTTCTCTGCAGTTCGAGGTGATCTTATGCAACCTCAGATTAGAACAAGCCAGCATCTCCTGTTCTTTTGAGGTCGATTGCAGCCACAGCTGTAGGTAATGATTTTAACCCATCATCGACATAGAAAGCCCTCTCGACAAATTCTCGGGTGTCTGCACCATACTCTGCCTTGCCCTCTCTTGCCGCTTGTCTGAGACCATAAATCGCAACAGCAGGGGAGGGGCTATTGCCAAAGACATGGACTTTCATCCTGAACTCAATGACATTTTTTCTTTCATCATTATCCTGATACCAGAAGAATCGGAGAAAGTTCCTGTCTTGTGGCCTGACAAGGAAGCACTGGAACATCTGCTGTATGTCTGTAGTTACAGCTACCGCTTCTTTCCTGAAGCGCATAAGCACTCCAAGGAGACTGTTGTTGAGGTCAGGACCAGTCAGGAGTGCATCATTGAGAGACACACCATCATACTGACAGCTTGAATCAAAGACCACCCTGATCTGGCCTGGCTTTCTTGGGTGGTAGACCCTGAACAGAGGTAAATACCAGCGTTCCTTGTGCTTCTTGAGTGGAGGGGCCACTTCGTCATGGCCTTGCTCCAGTATCTTTTTCATAAAGCCAAAGAAGTGTTCCTTCATGTCAGGTTTCCTTGTGAAAGACCGCTCTAACGACCTGAAGCGATTCAAGGCCTGCTCTCTGTTATTTGGCAGAGGCCGTCTCTGAGGCCTGAAGGGGAGGGGAGCTACCCAACTGTTTTCTTGATTTTTGTAGACACCTTTTCTCATGATGTGAAGGAAGGTAAGGTCTTCAATGGAAAGAGCTAGTTTTTCATCATCGTCTGTTCTCTTGAAGATGTCATCCTCTATATGAAATCTGCACTTGTCTCATGCCGGTTTCTCAGCTGAGACAGTAGTGTATGTTCCTGGGGCCTTCACTTGACAGATCCGCTCCTTCACCTGATAAGTATTAGGACATGGTGTGAAGAGTGACTGCCTGCCATGCTCTAGTGTGTTGGTGAAGAAGACATTGACATTTGGTGGCTTATGGACTCTGCCCAGGCAAACATCACCGACTAGGACCCATCCAAGGTCCAGTTTTTGGGCATATGGCACATCTTATGGTCCATTTATCTGTCTTCTCACCTTATGTATTCTGATGATGTCTCTGCCAAGTAGCATCATGATTGGAGCGTCATGGTCAAGCTCTGGGATCTGTCCTGCTATAGGCTGCAAGTGTGGGTGATGAAGAGCAGCTTGTGGTGTCGGGATCTCTGACTGGTTATTCAGAATATTGGTACATTCTATCAAGTTTGGAAGAGAAAGAGTGACTTGTCCGTCTATGGAACTTACTTGAAAGCTGTGAGCTCGTCTCCCACTTGTGTCTGCCACACCTGTGCAGGTTTTCAGACGGTAAGGAGAACTGTGGCTGTCTAACTTGAAAACATCAAAGAATTCTGATCTAACCAGAGAATGATTACTCTGGTCATCGACGACGGCATACACTTTGATTGTCTTATCCTGATGACCAGTCAGGAAAACTTTGACAAGACAAATCTTTGAACATGTTTTACCGCTCAGATTACCCCCACAGACTTCAGTGCAATTGGCTGACACTTCTTCCTTGGAAGAATCACTCCTATCCCCACCATGATCTTCAGGAGGGACAAGGGCCTTTACAGACTCAGGGGCAGGTCCTGGGTGTAGGGCAGAGTGATGTCTTTCACTACCACACTCGTTATATTTTACAGACTCTTCACAATTCCTTGCTAGGTGTGTGATTGATGCCACACATTTAAAACAAATACCATTCTGCTTTAGAAAGCCCTTCCTGTCTTCCAGAGACTTTTCCCTAAACCCACGACATTTGTGTTCCTATGGATTGGATACAGCTTCGCTGGATCAATGTTGGCCTTCTGCAAGTCTTTATCTGATGTTTTATCTGGAGAGACATCCGTTTTGTGGACTGAAACAGATGTTCTGTTTGTGTTTCTGGGGTGCTCTGGTTTTGTATAGTCCTCATGGATAGGGAGGAGAAAACTGGGGTTGTTGCGCATCTTTGCTTGATCTGATCTGAAATCAACAAGAACAGAAAATGGAGGAAAGGAAACCCCATGCTGCCTTTTGAACGTGTAGCCTAATGTCATCCATCTGTCTTATAGATTGAAGGGCAGTTTTTGAACTATGCTGGTTATGCCCCATGCTGTATCTAAACAGGCAAGACCAGTATAAGCACTCCCTCTGATTTTGCTGCTTGAAGCTCCATCGACAGGTCTCCCAGTTCTCTCAGTTTCTTCCCGTCTTTGTTTGAAATCTTAGGGAAGCTGTCAACTCTCTTGAGCAGTGCACTTTCGATCACCTCAGGTGCTCCAAAGCATTCATCAGGTCGCTGCCAGATCATCCGAAGTCCCTGTTCTGGGTTGTGGACATGCACTGCTCTTATCCGTTTTGCTTGTTCTCTTGACTCTGCACCTAACCACTTAACTAAGAGATCCATTTCTTCTTTAACTGAGAGGTTGAGGCCTATTGTGGTGTTTAAGAATGACGCTTTCCAAGCCCTATAATTTTCTGGGCGATCATCAAACTGCAGAAGGCTTGTGGCGATAACTTCTCTATGTGCCATGAACCTAACAAGATCAGACATATTTTGATTGTCTCCATAGCGTGCCTGTGGGGTGCTGGCAGGAAGCTGGGCACATGTTACTGGCGAAGGTGGGTGTGGCTTGACCCGTGGGTAAGTCTGAAACTGCTGTGTCGGTGCTGAGGCTGATGGCTGAGCCACACCATGGTGGTGAGTATCTGCAGGTAAGTGACTGTGGTTTTCAGGTGGTCTGGCATGGCCGAAATAAACATTGTGCTTCTGTTCTCTAAAGCCTGAATGCTCTGTGATCCGTGATGGCCCAGCGATGTTTGCATCAGGGTAGGTTACACGCCTGTTTGTGCTGACTGCGTGACTACTGGGGAAATGTATTTCAACATCAGCAGTGGCCTTTTCAGATTGCCATCTATGGGGAAAGCTGCTGTCTAGGCCCTGCACTTGGGATAGCACTGGCGGTGGTGGTGGCAATGATTCTTCTGATATCATTACTGGATCTGCCTGAGCGTCGGTCTGTAGTCTGGCCTGTTCTTGTACATAATCCGTAGTTCATTGAGCATAATCATGAAAACTGAATTTTACATCACTTTTTGACTCACAGATGGATTCTTTGTCACACACAAGAGCTGCCGCCAATGCTTCAGCCTTTGCAACCACTGCTGCTGCTGTTTTTTCAGCATTTAGGACATCAAGTTGTGCGTCTAAGCATACGTTCTCTGCATCGAAACGTGCTTTTTGCATTTTAATCTGCATTTCCTTTTCTGCATATTTTACTTTGGCCTCTTCAGCCTCTGCAAGGGCTACGGCAGCTGCTGAGCTGGCAGAGGAGGCGCGAGAGCGCTTAGATGTTACTGACCCACCAGACCAGGTAATTAGACTGTTTGGGGATCGTAACTTCTGTTCTTCCATAATGTCGTGGAAGCCTGCTTCTCACTGTTCTGATGGGATGACACTGACCTGCTCTGCTGTATTTCAGCCCGTCAGGAAGCAGTCGTTTTACTATTCTGCCACCCTTGCACGCCCTGCACAAGCTGACGGACAGATAACTCCTCCTCCAAATCACCACGCTGGAGAGAGTACTCCGTGAACTCTGTTTAATGGTGGAGTGGAAGCGGGTAAAACTGTAGAAATACATGATAAATACATGAACTTCCGTATACATCAATAAGCAGCCATGAAATTAAATCTTAATTCTTTTTAAGTGTGCAACTTACATGCCATTTTTTAACCTGTGCTTTTATAATTAATTAAAATGAGTGCTTTAACCATGACAATGGATTATCTTATCCTGCACATATAATGTAAACTCACATTAAAACATAAAATGTCACTTAAAGCTTTGTTAACGACACAAACATACCGACTGTACATCCAGGAACACGAAACGTAACAGATAAAAGGTAATGTCGTGACTAGAACTTCTGAAGCTTTCTTTAACGTTTCCATTAACTAAACACTTCCTGAACAGGAAAATGAGGTGCTGATGACATCATCGATGGGAGACTGACTCTTAAAGAGACAGTATGCACTTCACTGACAGCACGCCTGAAATACGGCAATGTTTTGGAAAAACAAAAAACGGTACAGTATTAAGTGTGTTATACTTAATACCGAGTTCTAAATACTGTGCAGTTTCAGTATTAACTCATGACCCCAGACATTGCCGCTCAATTCAGCAGCTGTCAGCTCTTTTCTTTTAACAGCGTGATGTGTAGATTGTATCCTGCCTCGCTCTTGATCAAAGCAAAGAGTGTAAATGTAAAGAAACGTAATTATCATGTCTGACTCTACAGCTCAACAATTATGATTCAGACTCTTTCTCTAAAACAGATATAAACAGACCTTTAACTGCGCTGGAAAGGAGTTGGCCTTAAAGTGACCGAGCCTTCGAACAGCCATCAGCATCTTCCTGAGCTAATGGATGTCTAATGTTAATGTTAATGTGAAGTCAGAGCCAGGAGGACTTTACCTAAACATGCTAACTGCTAATCATGAATAAAAACAATCATAGAGCGGCCATGATGTGGAGGGTTTTAGCTACAGATTTGTGGTGGCACTGGAAAGACTTCGTGAAATGGTGGAAATGTCAATGTAAGATTAAATTAGCCAAAAGTCTACTTGAGTGAGCGTCAAAAGGTGTCTACATTTAAACATCTCAAGTACTCAAAGCTAACGTTCACGGTTCGGCCAGCTAGTTCGCTGAGCAATCCATCGTAGCATGCTAACTTAGACAAACCTAGCATCAGGCTTGGTGTTATCTCATGTTTAATGACCCAAGTACCGGTAGCAACGAAAAAAAAATGTAACTAACTCGATTGTCTAACAAGCTAATTTTCAAAACTTAACCAGTTGACTAATTTAACAAACTTATTTCCAAAACGTCAGTGATTTAACAAGCTAATTCACCAAACTTAAAGTTCATTTAATTCAGCAGCCTATTTTACTAAGAAGACAAAAAAACACAATAGGAAGAAACAGTAAGAAAAATCTCACATCATTTTGAGATTTGTAACGAGTATCTCAAAGGTCAAAATGAAAATCTAAACTTGGAAATTGACTTGAGAAATCTTCCAAAGTACAGTCAGTAGTATTTAAGTACACTAACAAAGTACAGTTAAGTATTTTCCACCTCTGGTCATGTGAGTAGTACATGAGCTGATAACCGCTATAATCCATGTATGACCAGATTGAGTGGAATAACTGTTTTATTCTATCCATATTCACTGGACTTTGAGAAACAGAGCATTTTTATTGTAATTTTTTTTGCAAATTTCATAAATAAAAACTTCATACAAAACGTCTGACAGAATCAGAATGTAAACAAACCTGCGAAATGACAGGAGCAATTTGTGAAAAATGCGATAATAATAATTCTTGAAAAATAAAAAAGATATGTTCTTACCAGGGCGGCACGGTGGTGTAGTGGTTAGCGCTGTCGCCTCACAGCAAGAAGGTCCTGGGTTCAAGCCCCAGGGCCGGCGAGGGCCTTTCTGTGTGGAGTTTGCATGTTCTCCCCGTGTCCGCGTGGGTTTCCTCCGGGTGCTCCGGTTTCCCCCACAGTCCAAAGACATGCAGGTTAGGTTGACTGGTGACTCTAAATTGACCGTAGGTGTGAATGTGAGTGTGAATGGTTGTCTGTGTCTATGTGTCAGCCCTGTGATGACCTGGCGACTTGTCCAGGGTGTACCCCGCCTTTCGCCCGTAGTCAGCTGGGATAGGCTCCAGCTTGCCTGCGACCCTGTAGAAGGATAAAGCGGCTAGAGATAATGAGATGAGATGAGATGTTCTTACCATCAAATACTTTTATTCCACATTTTGTTGCTTTTTTGTGCTTTGGTTTTCGAGTCGAGTTTTTATTTCGTCTTTGGTCGGTTCAGCAACACGCTCTGCCATTTTGTTTTTCTCTACTCACGGTATCTGAGCTGATATCCTAGTAGTAGAGTAGCCAATCAGAGCACGTGATTGCTTATATCCAGTGAATGTGGATAGAATAATAGTTCTTATCAGCTAGCTCTTTGTGAAGGAGCTAGCTCTCATCTTCATCTTTGCAATGGACTAAAATCATTTGAGGTATTTTGTCCGGAAAAGAAAATGACAAGAGGAAGAATTTCCAAGCACAATTCATTCAAGAAAAGTGTAAATCAGGTAAATGTTTTGTAATTACAGCAAGGAATATTTATCATTTTATATTTCTCATCAGAAAATTCCCGCGCAGGGATAGGCCAAGGATGGCTCACGTGACATAAAATAGTTCCATCATTGATTAAGCAATATATCTCGTGATGTAAAAAAAAAAAGGCTATGGTTTGAGTCAATCGTGGTATATCCTGGATATACCATGAACTGATGTCACAGTTTCAAGCTGTATGACTGACTCGAGTCACAGCTGTGGCTCCGCGAGCATTTCTTTGTGTGTAGATCTACACATCATGATCGTGCCTAGTGAGGCAGGCGACAGCATGGTACATCGAAGGTCGCTCTGATATAAACAACAAACATGGCTGCCTTCAGTGAGTTTATGCCGAGATTCAATCTTAACGCCTTTAGTTTGGAATTTTTTGATGAAGGATATAAATCTAATGCACTGCGAGGCAGTGGTGCATGGTGTATTTGATGTTTATTATTTATTATATTTGCATAAAACAATCAGCGACAAGCTGCTTCAAATTACGCCGCACTGAAGGCATTTGGAAGCAAAACGTGAAAATCTGGCCACAAAATTAGTTGAATATTTCAGGACAAGGTTGCATAATATCAGAGCAAAGCATGATGAGTAAAACTTTTCGACAAATGAAAGTGTTACTTTGTCCTTTGTTAGCCTGAGTAAAGGGGGCGGGGCTTATTGCGGGATTGTAATCAGGCTAACTTTAAGCAACAATTTTGCTTGTTTGCTTTTTTGTAAATAATTTAGGTCAACAAGAAAAAGTGATCACCTTATGTCTATTACAAATAATGTAAATAACAGCATGAATGTAGCTGGAACCAATGGTGAAGGTCCCTCGCCCAGTAGGTGTCTCACTGACCCACAGCCAACCGTCATCAAGTGACTGCAATGAGAAAAAAGTGGAAGAAAATTAATATGGTTGTTGTGGAGTGTTGTTTTCAGATCATATTATTATTATTATTATTATTACACTAATTTATTATTAATTCTCGCGTCGAGCTCCAAATTCTGACGTGTGATGCGCGAGATAAGGATCATCCACGGTGCTACTTTGCACTCCTTAGCTGGAGAAGGGCTGCTCGACTCTCCGCTAATTACTCTGTGTAGCAGACTGTGAACATTCTTTCTGAAACATTTAATTAAAACCAACGTTGATTGTTTTTAATGAAGTAGCGTGGCGAAAAAGGTTGCCTGTGTGCGTTGGTTAACTGCAAACCTGCCGTTGTTGTAATTAGCCACCGTGTCAATCTCTGTGAAAGACGATGACGGACTAGATTTCTAGAATGCATGTGTGTGTTTTGTTTTCATGGCAGATCTCAAGGATTATCAGCCGCCACGAGCAGAACGCTTGGCATGGATGGATTACCTGAGCCGAGATAATTCACTCGCTTTATATTAAACAGTATAAAATAAACGGGTGATAAAATCTGTGACAGGCTACAGGTTGTGTTTCTTTTCTGTTTTGTTTTCTTTCAGCCTTTCGTTGTCTTACAAATACTCCCACGTGTGTACGAGTGATTATTTTTCGCTTGTTTTGGTCCGTCTCAAAAGTATTGCAGTATCGCTAACATGAGCGCATTTCGTTTTTCTGTATTTCAAATTTTTTGTACATCTCATTATCTCTAGCTGCTTTATCCTTCTACAGGGTTGCAGGCAAGCTGGAGCCTATCCCAGCTGACTACGGGCGAAAGGCGGGGTACACCCTGGACAAGTCGCCAGGTCATCACAGGGCTGACACATAGACACAGACAACCATTCACACTCACATTCACACCTACGCTCAATTTAGAGTCACCAGTTAACCTAACCTGCATGTCTTTGGACTGTGGGGGAAACCGGAGCACCCGGAGGAAACCCACGCGGACACGGGGAGAACATGCAAACTCCGCACAGAAAGGCCCTCGCCGGCCACGGGGCTCGAACCCGGACCTTCTTGCTGTGAGGCAACAGCGCTAACCACTACACCGCCGTGCTGCCCTTTGGACATAAATTTATTGTCATTTATTCTCATTCTGTGGCAGTATTTTTCTTGCCACGTACTTATCTGTAGATAATTACTGTTCTTTGGGGGGGAAAAAGGTCCCGTGAGAATGATTTGCCTCAAAGGAAAGTCAGGATGCTTTTATTAAAGGTTAAAATAAAAGCTCCTTTGGTTTGTCTCACAAACCAATCACAGAGATTTTGTAGAGGAAGAACTGTTAATTATGTAAGTTATTTTGATTTGAATTATTTTTCCCATTGTGTTGAAGGGTGCCAATATTTCTGGAGCAAAAAAAACCCCCACTAAAGTATGTAAGGTCTTTTGTTCCTTGGATGTGTCGAGTTTTGGAATTGCAAGAACACTTTTAGAAACCTCTCTCTCTCTGATTTATGGGCCTCAGTCGACAGATGTTAGTGTAACAGTAGAGGACACACTGCAGGTGAGTCTCTCTCGGCCAATCAGAACGCTCGCTCGTGTCTCCGGGGACGACCTGAGCGGCGCTGCGGCAGGAGCTAGAAAATGGGCTTCTTTACAATTGGGTCACTCGTACTGTTCTCCAGACAATAATGCCTGGGGATCAGCTGTGTAAAGTTGTGTGTGTGTGTGTGTGTGTGTGTGTGTGTATTTTGGTCTGTGTGTATATGCATTTTGAGGAAGATAAATGAGGAGTTGAGTGTTTCAGGAAGGGGCGGGGCTATACCCAGGAGTTGCTGTGGGAATCCCTGTGGACCTGGACAATTTGATTCGACTCAATTTCAGTGTTGATTCATAAATTGATTCTTTATGCGTCCTGATGCAACTCTGATTTTAATTTCTGTTGTCTTATTCTGATTGTTTTTCTGCCATATTGTATTGAATTCACATACTGAAATGCAAAAACATCCAAACATCTGCATAATCTATGGAGACAGGTTTCATAACATCATCTTCTTCTTCATAAAGCTGAATGACTCAATATTCGCAGTTATGTGCCAATTAAATCTAATTACTATTAATTAAAATTGAGCTAATGCGTGTCCTGGGGGATGAAAGGGTGACATGGTGGTGTAGTTGTTAGCACTGTCGCCTCACAGCAAGAAGGTTCTGGGTTCGAACCTGCTGGTCGACTGGGGTTTCTATGTTCTCCTTGTACCTGTGTGGGTTTCCTTTGCGTGCTCTGGTTTCCTCCTTCAGTCCAAAGACATGTACATTGGTTCAGTTAGCTACTCTAAATTACCCACAGGTGTGGATGTGAGTGCGTCCAGGATGAACCCTGCCTCTCGCCCAGTGTCAGATGGGATTGGCTCCAGCTTGGCCCTGATGTATAAGTGGTATGGATGGATGTGTCCAATAAAAGTGAGTTATGGATCTGAAAATTATTTTGGCATTGATTACAATCACAGTTTTCTCTATTGCTGAATTTGGGCACTATATCCAGCCAGAGCAGTCTGTCCCTCTGAGTTACATGTTGATCCTGGGATTGAGATGCTGGCCTCTTCTGCCCCTCGGACCTGCTTGATCCATCCTGGTGCCCTGTGTCTGGTCGGAGTTTTATCGCACCGCTCCTGTGAAGGACGGCCCCATGAGGACAGTTGAGGGTTATACCTGTTAAAACTGTTAATATTATAGTCAGGCTGTCTGTTGTTGCCCAAATGAGGATGGGTTCCCTTTTGAGTCTGGTTCCTCTCGAGGTTTCTTCCTCATGTCGTCTGAGGGAGTTTTTTCCTTGCCACCATCGCCACAGGCTTGCTCATTGGGGATAGATTAGGGATAAAATTAGCTCATGTTTTAAGTTGTTCAAATTCTGTAAAGCTGCTTTGCGACAATGTTTATTGTTAAAAGCGCTATACAAATAAACTTGATTTGATTTGATTTGATATAAGGTAGATACTCCAGAGACGTCCACAACAGCCGGCGACCGGCAGTTTTCTCCGCCTACACAGATGGTCTGCGCCGGCTACTCGATCCCAGAAAAAAATAAAAACTTGCCTTTCAATGTCCAAGCGATTTATATCCTCTCCACTGCCCAGAATTTGATGCAAATCCAATTATTCCACCACAAAATTGTTTTTGATTTGGGTCTAACATGACTGGAAGTGACACCATATTTGTTGATCGATTCTCTCAGTCTGGTTGGCTGAGCCGGACTACGAGACCACAATGTAGCGTATGTAGTTATGCTACAGAGCCAGGCAGCATACTACAGAGGGCAACTGAGAAAGCCAAGCACACACACACACACACACATATCTGGAGGGACATTTCATACATATTTTGCAAGTATTTTACAGGGAGATGGTGAGTAATTTATGAGCTGAGAATGCACCAGAAGGCATGTAAAATTCAAAATTTACATTTACTTTGTTGCTGCAAATTCCAGAACCGCGTACTACTTTTTTTTTTGCTGGCTACTTCAGATTTTCTGGAGCACCCTGTACTATAACACCGCTATCCTATACCCTGTGTAGTGAGCATACGGTATATAGTGAGCTCCTTCCTCCCTACTGCTGTGAGACTGTATAACCGGCACCTCACCAAGCACAGCACCAGACGCTCCTCACAATAATGAACAATACTGTCCAGATCACTTCTACATCCATAGAAACCCCTCTGAACGTACAGTATACTGTGTGCACTGACTATCAGCATCAGTACTTTACAGCAAACTGCGAGCTACACACGGTTAAAATGGCTCTTGTGCAATATACCGACTTACTTGTGCAATACTATTTGGGTAATACTGGTAATAATACCTGTGCAATACTTACACGTGCAATACCACCTTTGTAATCCACTTATCTTAACTATATATCTGCAAACCATTTAATTTATGCAAATTTGTTAATTTTTTTATCTCTAAATTTGTAGTTTATTTCTTATATATATATATATATATTCTTTTTTGTATACTTAGTACTTTTGCACTACTCCTTCACTGCCTTATCTTTTATATATTTTGCTGCTGTAACAATATAAATTTCCCTTTGTGGGATAATAAAAGGCTATCTTATCTTATCAAAAGTGAAAGCAAGACGGCCTTTCGATTTCATAAAATCGGTGAAATTTAGTTCCCTCTGAAATGTGGTCGTTGTGATATATGTTTATTTCTGTAATATCTCACAAAATATCAGGCCATTCTGTGGCTGGGAAGTTATTTAATTTGAGGGGATTAAAGCAAATAATGTGCATGAAATCGCTCGCTTGGCGCAGTCAAGCAGACAGAGGAAGTCCGTGTGCGCATGCGCAGGTTTACCTTCTTCTTCTTCTTTTGGGTTTTACAGCAGCTGGCATCCACAGTGTTGCATTACTGCCATCTACAGGTTTCCCTTTGAGCGTGCACTGACAGTTCCATCATTCTGTCGCTAAACGAACAGCTGATCACACCGAGGTGCTCGCTGAGCGCCGATATTTATTAGTTTGGTCCTGCGTTTCCTTTCCTTCGTATAGAACATAACGTCTTTTCTTCTCGCTTTCTTTCCGTTACTGTAGTCGCTCTTTCACGTTTCATTCGCACACTCACGTCCTCCATTTTTCTCTCCTGTTTCAAATTTGTATCCCACAATGCCTTGCGTGAATGGGGAAAGCCCACCATGTGATGCATGACGTAGTATCTTGTATTGGGTCATGGTGAAGCAGGAAAAATAGCGGAGAATTTAGGGCCACGTGGAGATAAATTCATAAATTGTTCTATTTAAAAAACTAATAAAATTGGAAGTCTGTTATTCAAATTCAGTAGCTTTCGGCCACTAAACAAAAATAATTGGGTGTCGGGAAAATTCTTTTTATGACCTACACTTGAAAAATCTGAAAGGCAGTCTAGCTTGAATCAGAAACAATGAAAATTTATATAAAATATATATCTTTCAAAATATTTTTAAAGGATTCTGACAGCCGTAACCTATTTATTTATTTATTTATGTTGAACATTAATGCATTTTGTCCTGTTTTGAAGTCCAGTTAACGCCATCCTTGTTCATCGATGCAGAATATGACGTAGTGATGAATCGATTTTTCCTCGAGCCCTTGTTGCCTTCAGCATATTAATACAGCAAGTTGCACAAATGAACAGCTTCTTCTTTCTCTCTCTTTCTCAGTCCACAGCTCCTCCCTAACTCGGGCCTTAAGTGGAGTTTTTTTCTTTTATGTCAGCCACACTGTCTTTCTCAAAGGATTATGTTCTTCTTTTCACTATGCAGCCAGAATGGTAATTATGGACGTGTTAGAGAAATGCTTTCACTTGTTGTAATGCACTGATACATGTGACAGGCTGTTCATTAGATTCAGCGGCCTGCTTTACTGAAGTGTGAGTCTGTCTTTCTGTAATGTGTAGCAGACTGCTGCTGCTGCTGTGTGTGTGTGTGTGTGTGTGTGTGTGTGTGTAGTAGTAGTAGTAGTAATAGTTATATTGAAATATTTGTCTGTGAGCGTTTTTGTGTTATGACTAGGCCTAAACGACAATGGCTAAAACAGTAATCACACTTATTTTTCTCAATATGGAACTCAGTTATTAAAGAATAGAGCATGTGTCATTGTGCTTTATCATTTTATTATCGGAAATCAACAAGAAATAAATATTTTCCTGCTGCATTGTACTATAAATTACAAACCGACAGTCCTGTGCAAAAGTCTTAGGCACATGTAAAGAAATGCTGTCGACCAAAAATGGCTTAAAAAATAATGAAATGAAATGAAATGTTTCCCGGAGCCTTCTTGCTGTGAGTCAACAGTGCTAACCACTGCGCCGCCGTGCCGCCCCGCTGACATTAATAAGACATAAAATTGCACTTTGTCATGTTCCTGAGAAACCATAAAGCGTAAACTCGTCTGTCTTGAAAGCTTAAAGTTTTCTTCTGACTGTTACAAAGCTCTGACACTTGAGACTCCTTATGTCAGAAATACTAAATAATCATCTCCTTACAGGAAACATCACCATATCTGTGATTATTCTATCTGCATTCACTGGATATGAGCAATCACGTGCTATGATTGGCTACTCTACTACTAGGCAGGCTTGTACTGTAGTACTCGAGTCCGACTCGTGCCCTAATTTTAAGGACTCGTGACTTGACTTGGACTTGAGCACTGATGACTCGGACTTGGACTTGGACTCGTGCATTAAGTGCATTTGGACTCGTAAACTGGAGACGAGGACTCGGATTTTTTCTTTATTTTTTGTAACATGCCATAATAATTTGCCATAAGATATTCATATCTACAGTAATCTTTGTACTAATTTCGTGTAAGAGTGTCACACCTGCGCACCTTGGCACGTGCATCAGATAGACTCTCGGGTGTGCTCCGGACAGCACACATGCCAAGCGGACTCTTGCACACACCGTAAACGACTCGCACCTGCACAAGATTAAGGCACAATTAGTGCACCAATATAAAAACTGTGAAAACACACTTACTTTGCGAAGTATTGAGTTGCATTGCTGACACATTACCGAGCCTTATTTCCTTGTTTGGTTTCCTGATCCCCGATTTCCTGTTTCTTGTCTTTGATTCTGCCGAGTCTACAATAGCCTGTTTGTGCCTTGATCGACCTATCGCCTGTTCCACCGTTTTACAATTTTGCCTGCAGTTCTGGATTGTTTACCATCTTCTTTTTTTATTTTATTTGTGATCCATGTTGCAAGCGACAATTGGAGACCCCAGATTCATCAGACTATCTCTTTCGATGAGCGCGTCTAGCTGCCGCTTTTTCCAGAAGACTGGCATCACCCAAAGCCCTTCCACGTCTTATTTTGCACCGTCATGTGTCACGATCAGCTGTCAGATCATGCCAATTGTCCAGGAAGCCGCAAAGTCTCAGATCGTCCTTTGCGTAATCTTTCCATCGCTTCTTCCGTCTTCCTCTAGATCTTTTACCTTCGGCTAGTTCTCCAAACAAAAGGTGTTTAAAGATCCTGTTACTATCCATCCAGCAGACATGACCAAGCCAACGCAGTCAGTTTGACCTGATGATTGCCTCAATGCTGTTACAATTGGCCCTCCTTAGCACTTCTGCGTTTGTGATGTGCTGCCACCATCTGATCTTGAGGATGCGGCGCAGTGAACGTTGATGAAAACATTCTAGCAAGTGGACCTGGCAAGCTAGTGTGGGCCATGTCTCACTTTCATAGAGTAGCATTGGTCGGATAATAGCCTTGTAGACTGCAAGTTTGGTGCTAATTGATATCCCTTTCCTATCGAAGCAACTAGCTGCCAGTGAGCGGAAGGAGCCAGCTGCTCTGCTGATCCTCATTTTTTATCTGAGGCTCGAGATTTCCATCATCGGTCAGATTGCCACCAAGGTAGGTGAATTTGTGTGCTTTCTTTAGTCATCAATGGTGGTACCGTAGCAAGTGGATCTAGACAGTTAACATGCATGACTTTGGTTTTTGGCTTGCTGATTGTCAGCCCAAAGTCTTTGCAAGTCTTATTGAGCACATTTATACCATCTTGCAGTGACCTGTGGTTGTTGGTACCGAGCGCTGCATCATCAGCATAGAGAAAGTCTCTCAGCTGTGTTACTTTTGCAGACTTGGTCTTTAGTCTACGAAGGTTAAATAGCTTGCCATCTTGTTTGTGGCGGATGTTGATGCCAAAGTTGGCATTGACTGGTGGGCCTTTCTCAACATGTAAGAAAAAAAGAGAATGAATAGGGCCGGTGCCATGACACAGCCTTGTCGAAGGCCGGATGAAACTACGAATTCCTTGGAAAGCTCTCCTGCAACAGATATTTTGTCTTGCATACCCTCATGGAAGCTCTTGATGATGTTCACAATCTTTGGTGGTATCCCAATCTTGAGCAGAAGGTTCCACATGAGAGGCCTGTTGACAGAATCGAAGGCTTTCACAAGATCTTCAAATATTACCGTTTACCGTTTATTGTTTACTGTCTTCACTTGTATTAATAAACACACCTTCTGCACTTACATCCGTCTCCCAACCATCTCCGACAGAATACTTCACACTCCCTGATGAAGAGAAGCTCATTCACCTGTTCATACTCCATGTTCAGGAACAAACTAATGTTAATGGCGCTGAAACAACCTCCGTCACATGGTGTGGTTGGAGTCTTGTTCTCGGACTCGACTCGGATCAATAGTGGACACTACTCGGACTTGACTCGAAATTTTTTTAAATGACTTGGACTTGACTCGGACTTGAACACAGGGGACTTGAGACTGGACTCGGACTCCAGGTTTAGTGACTTGACTACAACACTGCTACTAGGCTATCAGCTCATATACCGTGAGTAGAGAAAAACAAAACGGCAGAGCGCATCAAGTCAGAAATATCACTTTGTTATCAAGTATTTAAAAGAAACAAAAATGTCTAAAAGAATATATTTTTCCCCCAATATCTCCTGTTCCACACTCCAGCCCAGTCAGTGGCAGTAATGCACCTTTAAATTGGTTTGCCAACCGCCAAAGAAACCCTACAGAAGAAGAAAATGGTGGAGTGTGTTGCTAAACCAACTGAGGATGAAATAAAAACAGTACTTGAAAACAAAACCTCAAAAAATACAAAAAAAGCAACAAAATATGGAATGAAAGTATTTGATGGGGCGGCACGGTGGTGTAGTGGTTAGTGCTGTCGCCTCACAGCAAGAAGGTCCGGGTTCGAGCCCCGGGGCCGGTGAGGGCCTTTCTGTGCGGAGTTTGCATGTTCTCCCCGTGTCCGCGTGGGTTTCCTCCGGGTGCTCCGGTTTCCCCCACAGTCCAAAGACATGCAGGTTAGGTTAACTGGTGACTCTAAATTGAGCGTAGGTGTGAATGTGAGTGTGAATGGTTGTCTGTGTCTATGTGTCAGCCCTGTGATGACCTGGCGACTTGTCCAGGGTGAACCCCGCCTTTCGCCCGTAGTCAGCTGGGATAGGCTCCAGCTTGCCTGCGACCCTGTAGAAGGATAAAGCGGCTACAGATAATGAGATGAGATGAGATCTTTTTACCGAGAAAAGGTGATGCAGTCTACCTCAATTCTAAATACTCCAATTATGTGTTATGCGATAATGAGATGAGATGATATATATATATATATATATATATATATATATATATATATATACACACACACACACACAAGTCCCTGTATACACTGTTACTGCAGAAGCGATAACATATTAAAAATGAGTGCACTGATATAAACCTGTGATTTATTACTGTGAAAGCTGCTGCTCTCATTAAAAATCCTCAACAATTATTCAAATTCTGACCAACTGGATGTGAGAACTCAAAAACTCTGTGTGTTATGTCTAAACCGGATCCCTAATTAACTTTGACGTATCTGTCATCCAGCAATAAAGTCAATTTTATTTGTTCAAACGCAAGTCTGAAGAAAACAAGGTATTGAGTTGAAAATCTTTCTCCTCCCCTTCTCCTTGTCTTTCTCTCTGTCTGACACAGAGGTCTCCTGAGACCAGAAGTAAAATGCGCTGCCCTTTCTAGCGCCAGCCCTCGGCTGAAAAATCGAAGCGAAAACTCTGAGAAGTAGTTGTCAAAGGAGTTTAGGTGTGCTTCGTGGCCGCAGAGGGGCCGTTGTTGCTGCTTATTGATGCCTCTCAGGAAGATGAGGGAAAGAGATGCGGTGAAAACGTGCTGAAAGATTTGACAGCACATACCGAGGCATAACTCTAACTCAAACTCTCAGCCTGTCATATCTGGGAAGAACAGGTCCTGAAAACTGAGATACCAGCTCCGGTTCTGGGTCATTTAAATTTGTGAAGAAATGCCTCTTCCGGTTAAGGGCTGCAAATCGAGCTGTCGTGGGTGAAGATTTTGATGATGCATTTGCTCTGTATTGCTTCTGCATCCCAGAAAAGTGACTTTCATTTCAAGGACATCGGGATGTGTACATTCTTCAGTGAGTGAAGTTGTCATGTCATTGAAAGTAATTTTTTAAATCATACAGTAGTGATTTGGCATGTGCAAAATATTCTAGTTTTGCCGATAAGGAAGTTAGAGCAAGCTCTGTCAACCCTCAGGCACCCCATTGGTTGGTTAGATGGATGCCTGCTTTTATTCCTTACTTCTTTCTTGCTCACTCATGTACTCTCGGTTTAATGAAGGCTTTGGAGAGTGACCATCACCATTTGGCTTGATTTGGCTCAAAATGGTTTGTGTTCCATCGTTATCACTGTTTTAGTTTCAGCCTGTGGTTTGAAGTACAGCCGGCTGATTGCTGTCTCATGCTTCAGTAGACGGTACTGACTTTTCAGAGAGTCTTGATTGCAGTTCTTAGTTCACTAGGGTTGATTTTTGGGTAGACAGACTTATAGTAGTCTGGTTGGAAAACGCATCCTATACCAGTGCAAATTGGGCCAAGTCTTGAGATACCAGCAAGATGAGGTACACTCTCAGAAAATAAAGTATATTATTGTACCTTTAGCGGTACAGTGGCTTGTCACTGGGATAGTACTCTCGAGGGTACTTCTTTATACCCTTTATATACTGTTTGAGATTATACAGTTGTGGTCAGAAGTTTACATACAGTGACATGAATGTCATCTTGGATATGAATGTCATGACAGTATTGGGCTTTCATTCATTTCTTTGAACTATTTGTTTTCTGTGGCGAAATGATTGTACAACATATTTCTTTAATAGAAAAAAACATGAATTTGGTGCAGAAGTTTTAATTTATTTTGGGTTTTCTGAAATCAACATCTAGTCAAAACTATACATACAGGGTCAAATATTTACATCCACTCACTAAGATTATTAATTCAGAGGTGCTGAAACTTCCAAATGTCTCTTATCTTGCCAAGGCCAAGGCCTCTTAACTTCTTGTTAGTGATCATGATTGACTACAGCTGGTAGCTTCTCTGTGGCTTCATAAAAAGGGTTTGTTTACAGCACTCATTTGATTGGCCAACGCAGTAAAATGGGAAAGTCCAAGGAGCTCAGTGCAGATCTGAGAAAGAGGAACACAGATATACACAACTCCGGAATGTCTCTTGGAGCCATTTCTAAACAAATGCAGATTCCAAGATCAGTTCAAACAATTGTATACAAGTTATTGTGAGGTGTAGCCACTTTGCCAAGCCACTTTGCTTCAAGAAAACCCAAACTGTCACCCTCTACTGAAAGGAAATTGGTTTGGATGGTCAGGAACAACCTGGGAACCACCATGACACAGCCCTGCCATGAACTGGAAGCTGATGGATCACTGTCTACAGTTCAGATCACCATGGACCAAGAGGCTGCTATCCAAGAAATAAACCCTTGCTCCAAATTAACACCTTCAAGCTTAACTAAAGTTTGAAGCTGACCACATGGACAAAGAAAAAGCCTTCTGGAAGAAAGCTATATGGTCACATGAGACAAAGATTGAGTTGTTTGGCCACAATGACCACGATGAAAAGAGGAACATTGTACCAGCTGGTGGTGGTGGTAGGATCACCATGCTCTGGGGCTGTTTTATTGCCAGTGGAACTGGTTCATTGCACAAAGTGGATGGAATAATGAAGGAGGACTACCTCAGAATTCTTCAGCATAACCTCAAACCATTGGAAACTTGAACATGATTGGGAGTTACAACAGGACAGTGAACCCAAACACGCATCAGAGCTGGTTGTGGAGGATAAAGCAGGCTAATATTAAGCGTAAAACAAGTCCTGACTTCAACCCTATTGAAAATATATGGACCGTGCTTATAAGTCGAGTCCATGCCAAAAAAAAAAAAAATTGAACTCTACCATGAAGAGTCGTGAAATATCCAACCAGAATTCTGCCAGAAGCTTGTTCATGGTAAACAAAAAATGTTTGGTCAAGGTGAATCTTGCGAAGAGATATTTCACCCAAATATTAGGTGTGCTATATGTATATTTTTGACCCTGTATGTATACTTTTGACCTTGTGTTGATTTCAGAAAACCCAAAGAAAATTGTGCTCCAAATTCTAGGTTTTTTTTTAAAGATGTATGCTGTACAATCATTCTGCCACAAAAGAAGAACAGTTCAAAGAAATCATTGAAAGTGCAAGTATTGCCATGACATTCATGTCACTGTATGTAAAGTTCTGACCACAACTGTATATGTACCTTTTTGGCCCTAAAAAAGGTACACATAGTTAACTTGAGGTCCAACAATGAGATCTAGGAGGTACATTAGTGTAGGACTCCTACTGTACCCCTATTTCTGACAGTGTAGGGCAGGTACATAGTGTTTCCTCCCTCAGCGTGGGTCTTCTGTGTGCAGTTAAAAACTCTAAGGGATTCAGATGTTTGGACAGCTAGAGTAAGGTAATTCCACCACCAGGGAGATGGTACAGAGACAAGTCATGATGCTTAACTTTGTCCCTTGTGACTTGGCTCCAAGGATGGTGGCCCCAAGCTGAGCCATACTCAAGACTCAGTGGGCTTGAGGTGCAGTTCAAGATTTGACAAGAAGAGGGCTTGGGTATTTTTGGCCTCTTGGACAAGGGTTTTAAATCTAATATGGGCAGCTACAGGAAGTCCAAGAGGGAACGTAGCAGTGGAGTGATGCAGGTGGTATACGGTAACTAGAGGACAGGTAGGGGACGAGAGGACATTTCCTGGTACTCAAAGGTACTGATAGAGGAAATGCAGGACCTCCTAAAAACCCACCTCATCCCTCACATAGGCAACAGACAGAGGCATCCCAGCATAAATGTAAAAGGTAAAGGTGATGTTTTCGAGACTATATGATGTAATGGTTTGCCAAGTTTTGGTGGGGGGAATCTCACTTCCATTATCTCTGTCTTGAAACCCAATCCAGTTATCCTGTACGGACAGTTAGCTCATCATTTTAGAGTTTAATATTAGGCGTATCAGACTCTCGCTGGCTGTGGTGTGAAAATTCCGCATGCAGACGTTCATCGAAGTTTCCAAATCTGTCATTGCTTAACTCTTGAATATTTTCTATCGTGAATACTCTCATTAAAAAGCTTATATCTGCTTTCCAAAGAAATGTATCTGGTTAAGATCTGTTCAGTACTTTGGGAGTAACGGCAGGTTGAAGTCGGTACAACAGAGTAAAAACTCTGCTCGCGTGACGTCAGGAAACTGCCGGTGCTTTTCTTTTTGAGTCACGGGAAAGTGGTCAGGCTCTCTCTCTCTCTCTCTCTCTCTCTCTCTCTCTCTCCTGATCAGTTTCCCACTGGATTACTCATCAATATCAATCAGATCACTTTTATAGGGATGTTCTCTCGCTCTCACTGTTTCTGCTGAAGGATTCAGCAAAATTTTCTGTTAGTTTTGATGTTCTGATTCACGGGAGACTTTGAAGTGAGTTTTTGTAGCTTTGCCTACTTATTTTTTTCAAATCAAACTGATTCCTGTAAATAAATAACTATTTTAGAATATAACTGGAGTTGTTTTGATGAAAAATATTGAGATCTTAGTGGTCGGAATGAGATTTTTAAAAAACAGAAGTCAGAAACGCGAGTGTCGATTTCAGTTGCGTTAATGTGAATTGTTTATTGGATGTGGATCAGACAGTTTTTTCAAGGTTCGCCTTGAAAGCTGTGAATATTAATCAAAATAATCATTTTCATTTTTTTCGCGGTCCAAATCCTGTGCTCTGATTGGCTGGCGAGCGGGTCCGTATCCTACGGTACAGACCTGGTTACGGACCTCTGGCGACTTGCTCGTTCACAATAAGAAACATAGTAGAATTTTTTGTCAACATTTATCTTTTTTTATAAGATTTATTTATAAGATTATCAAAAATTTTATAAATTTTTGCCAGCATTTCTCAGGAGAATAGCATTAATTTTACAGCATGGATAGCGATAACGACAGTCTTCACAGCGAAAGCGAGTTTTACTACCCTGAGGAAGAAGAAATAAAAGAAAACATTTCAGGAGAAAGCTAAAAACCTGTAACTGTTGCTAACGCCGAGCAAAAACATGGCTGAATCCTGAATGACTCCTATTTGTATAAATAGGGGACTACATAGGCAGCAAATTGTAGTTTTTTTTTTTCCTCCCATGGAAGTGCACTTGTATACTGAGGAGAAAGGAATTTGCATTACAGCCGTGAATGAGGATTCAAAATGGCGGCTCGGTTCGGTTTTCCCTTTCGGGTGCTCTCGTTTTCTGTTAGAATTTGGTAAAGAAAAAAAGTAAATATATTATTTACCAGCTTAAGGTCGGTCCGTATGGTGAAATACCGTGACCTTGGCCTTGAATACTGACCTCGGCCTTGAATACTGACCTCGGCCCAGAGGGCCTCGCTCAGTACTTTCAAGACCTCGGTCACGGTATTTCACCATACGGACCTCCCAGCTGGTAAATAACAAACATATATATATATTCTTTCATATAAACACTAGTAGACGCTATTTTTGAGAAATATAAAGGCCTACAGAACACAGAGGGGATTAGAAATAATCTTTTATTACTTTTTTTTTGAGTGTACCAATTTAACATTTTGACCTAATTAGCATAATTAATAGTAATTAAATAATAATTTGCATTATTTGTTTTTACTAATTTTTCAAACTTTGTATTCAGTATACAACCATCTATGTGCTGCCAATTTCCATGCAAATATCTTGAAAAATAGAAAAGTTATTCAGAAAAATCATTTGATCTCATTGGTTAACGAGGCCCATTTTGGACCATGTGATCCTCATATGGAACATTACGGCAGTTTTCTAAAAATTAAGCTTTTTTTCCCCCAATCTTTGATTTGTAATATCTCAAGCACGGAAAACATATTTCAATTCTGTAAAAAGTATGTTGTTCTGCAATCAGGTCTGAATTCAAGTGACAGCAGTTTCAAGCAATTTGGATTGAATTTGAATTTTCACCTGATATGTGTTGGTATTTAATGCTTGGGGGGGGAATCAAAAGAGCTTTGTGCATTTGGTTTTGCCTGGGGTATCAGTAAGTCTCCAGAATTGCCTCTGGGAAGATCAGGCGGCCGCAGTACGGATCAGTCAAAAGGAATTAATGTCACAAGATCAGCCGAGAGTGAGTTGTTGAGGTCAGTCCTCAAGCGCCTTCACCCATGGCTCAGAGTGTCTGATATCCATTGTACATTAATAGTCATTTGAGTTTAGTTTGAACTGGTGAAATGTCTGGTAGACAGACTTGTCCTGTATTAGTAGGTGGTTCTTCATGGTTAATGCTTGGTTCTCGGGATGTTTGAAAGAAGCCTGAAAGTCTGAGATAGACCATGCATGCAGTCCACAAGAGAAGTTGACACCACCAACCAAACAACCTCCACCACTCTGAGAGTTCCCCCAGCATCTGATCTCCAGATTTATTTGTATAAAGCTGTTTAGATTGGGCTGGTTTCCTCAATTCAGGCCAGGTGCAGACTTAAAACTGAAATCAAAAAGTATTTGTGGATGTATCCATAACGTATACAATAACAGATGATTGGTACTGGTACAGGTTCTGTTTATTATACACGGTTTATTATAACCCTGTGGTGGCACCTTTTCATAAATAATGTAAACTGATATATGGTTAAGACCTATTAAACAGGAGCGTATAATAAGGCAGTACCACAATAGCAAGAGAACGAACATGTGTTTGTGTGAGAATGATGTGAAGTGAGTGGATCATTTAGTCTGTATTCCATTTCAGTAAAAACAGATGGAGCCCTCTGGAGCTGTGAGTCGTAAAACTTTTTTTTTTTTTTTTCTTCATACATATGCAAACTAAACATTTGGAGGAACCATAACCCTTGGAAAACACTCGCTAACAATGCGTCAGGCATTTTGGGATTTTCGAATTAGCGCTAGTTCCAGCTCAGGGGTCTATTCACACTTTTTGAAGTTAAATTGGTTTTGAAAAACAACAGCAACAACAACAAAAAAAAAAAAAACAGCTGACTGAAACGACTTACACCGAAACAGCTCCTTGGCTTTTCCGTCATTTTCCCCCACCTCGACATTAATCCTTTTACCCCAAAGTAATTCTCATTGCCATCAGGACACATTTAACCTTAAACCAACATCCACTTCAGTAAGCACTCAGCACCGATTTGTGCTCCTCTCTCAGCTCCACTCCACGACTGCTTCCTGTTGGCACATTAATTAATACCGCCCTCTGTTTCATGTGGCCTGGGGCATCGGGGTTAACGGCTGCTCTTATTGTTTTAGTAAAGTGCTCTTCACTCTCTGGCAGACTCCCAGCTTCACGTTCTCTCCCTCCTGCCCCACACACACCTCTCCCAGCTCCACATCATTTCCTCCTATCACTGGAACACATGCATAATTGATCTGGGTGCAAAGAGCGGAATTGGGATGATCTGGAGAAAAACGGCAATGTGACTTTTTTTTTCTTTTCTTTTTGGTGTAACCATTTTTGGTTGGATGGTCAAACCATCCATCTGGGAGGGTGGAAACTTTTGAGTGTCAAAAGTCAAAAAGGAGGGCAGCTGTGGCCCCGTCCCTGGAGAGATACCGTACGCAGCATTGCTGTGAAACCTGGAGAGTTTTAATGACAGTTACGGGGCTCTTATTAGGAACCAGAAATGCACATTGCTAATTGTGGCAAAAGTATATCGTGGTTGAAATGTAAAAAAAAAAAAAAAAATCTTTCCAGGAAGGTCTAATATGATTAATAATGTCTTTGGTTAACGCTGGTTGTTGGGATATCCCAGAGGGGAACTATCAAGGCCTTCTAGGTGTTCAGAGAAGCCCAAACATATCAGCATTTCAAATGTTATATTTAATTGTTTTCATTTTTTCATAATTTCATTGTAATTATTCTCTTCTGATTTTAAATTGGCCTCATTTTCTATCAAATTTGCTTCAGAAATGAAAGGACAGATATTACGGTCCTGAAAACATTCAAATCGAGATTGAGATTGTTTTTTTTGTTGTCTCGAGGCTGAGAAGAGTTTAGAGCTGCTCACTCATTGGTTTGGACTTCATTGCTGGGACTGAAGGCCATGGCAGCGTATGTTTATGTAGGAAGTGACAGATTAATTAATTAACCAAACAGATTTTGATTTATAGTGGGAGGGACCAAAAATGTATCAACTTCATTGTTTTCAAACCCCAATGTGAGCTTAACCGCGAGTCAGCACCGTCAGCGCAGCAGTGAAGTCACCTTCCAGCCGGTGTAGCGTTCATCAGTAGTGTTAGCAAATGCTAATAAAGTGGTCAAGCCAGTGCTATCTATCAAGAGCTACAGGCTAACGACCGAGAAACTAAGATTTCTGTCTCCAGATTCTTCTTCCATGCTGCACGCTCGCTACAGTATTTTTCACTCAGTCTTAAGTATTCATTTCCCTGAGTTACTTTTAAAATCAGCATTGACAGCTTCACACAACGGAGCGACCTGGCAGCCTGCCGCTAATCCCTTACAAAATCCTTTACCCTGTTGCGTTTTTGGTGTCTGGTTAAGGTTTGGCTGAGCTCAAGTCCCAGCTCTAATAGTAACGCTTCGCCACTGGGATATCCTTAAGTCCTTTTGTGCTGATTAATATCATTTCTACCACAGCACCATTCAGTTCTTGATTCTGATTGGTGAGAGGCAACTGATTCATTTTGCATAACAGCAACGATGTTATCATTTCTACTGCAACAGTATTTCATGGTGAATGCGGCACAAAAAATAAAAAATGTGTGTGATCGGGGAGCGTCGTGGCTCAGGTGGATAAGGCGCCATACCATAAATCCTGGGTTCGAGTCCAGCCCAAGGTCATTTCCAGATCCCTTCCTGTCTCTCTCTTCCGCTCGTTTCCTGTCTCTACACTGTCCTATCCAATAAAGGTGCAAAAAGCCCCCCAAAAATGTGTGTGATTGTTAATGCGGTGAAGTTTTCTATAAGGAAAAGTTGTAACTTTTACAGAAGGAGTCTCCAGTGTCAGGGGTGAAGCTGTAAGTTTGTAAGTTTTCTAAAGCCTAGGTCACAACCGGATGTACGATTTTTTGGCCGTGCGATTTTTGGCGTTTCCCAAATCGCTGCGTTTTTTTTTTTGTTCATGGAGAAAGATGCGCGTTGGCCGTAAGTTTGTCTTGCAACCTGAAAAAAACGTAAGCACCCGTAGAGTTTGTTTGGCATGACAAAGAACCTCTGCGGCCGGTCTTGGATGTTTATAGCATTAGATATAACTATAAATGGATAAAAAGTACAAAGTGGTGTTCTTGAATTAAAAAGATAAGTAATAATTGGCAACTTTCAGTCATATAAAATGAATAAACGCAACTCTGTTTCATCATAAACCTGTTTCACACTGTATAAATATTATACTATTACTATACAACACAATTAACCCTTGGAAATGTCTAAATTTTTTGCGTAAGGATGTTACACACATAGGCCCCTGTTCTCTGGTAAGAAAAATGGCACACTACTACAGCAAGTGTTCCTTTTTTTTTTCTTTCAGGACTCCATTCAGTATCTGGAGAACAATGTGAGGCAGAAACGTAATACAGGAAAAAAAAAATGGCTGTGTATTTATGAAAGGTTATCCGCCATGTTTTGGTTGCTCAAGCATCTGTTTCCACACCTTCTGCAAGCCACAATCGATCGAAACAGATAGATTTCACCGAAGTTGGCTGTTTTTTCCAGGCTCACCCGTCCGATAATGACCAGGCGTTGTGGAGTGTGTGTGTTTCACTCTCGCTCTTTTTCTCTCGACCTCAATCTACACACTCAGATGTAAAGTGCTCTTTAACTGCGCTGGAAGATAATGAAGCATCTTTGAAAAATAGACAGACATCTGATAGTACTCACTGTAGGATTGCATCTGTGTGTGTGTGTGTGTGTGTGTGTGTGTGTGTGTGTGTGTGGCTACATTTCAGCCCTGCTATAAATCCAGGATGTTTGTGGTGAGCTGAGTGGTCTGCTGAAAGGTTGATATATGGGTTGCAAAGGTGACTTGCCACTGTTATATATATTGAGATGCTGTTTTCACTCTTTATTTCTCCTGTGCTATTTCTCTGCTCTCACCTGCCTGAGAATATTGATTCCCGTGTCTTTTTTTGAGCCCTTTAAAGGTGACTGACTGCGTGACCTTCCCATCCATTCCATTAGGGGTATTACAAACCAATCCAATCTACTACACCTGCACAAGTGGGCCCTAGTTTACAATGCAACACACACACACACACACACACACACACACACACACACACACACACACACACATTTGTCTCACTATCCTTGTGAGGACCTTCCATTGACATAATTATTGCAGTTAAAGCTAGACGGCCTTTCAGATTTTTTAAGTGTAGGTCATAAAAAGAATTTTCCCCGACACCCAATATTTTTGTTTAGTGACTGAAAGCTACTGAATTCAAATCACAGACTTCCAATTTTATTAGTTTTTTTAAATAGAACAATTAATGAATTTATCTCCACGTGGCCCTAAATTCTCCGCTATTTTTTCCTGTTTCACCATGACCCAATACAAGATACTACATCATGCATCACGTGGTGGGCTTTCCCCGTTCGCGCAAGGCATTGTGGGATACAAATTTGAAACAGGAGAGAAAAATGGAGGACGTGAGTGTGCAATGAAACGTGAAAGAGCGACTACAGTAACGGAAAGAAAGCGAGAAGAAAAGACGTTATGTTCTATACGAAGGAAAGGAAACGCAGGACCAAACTAATAAATATGGGCGCTCAGCGAGCACCTCGGTGTGATCAGCTGTTCGTTTAGCGACAGAATGATGGAACTGTCAGTGCACGCTCAAAGGGAAACCTGTAGATGGCAGTAATGCAACACTGTGGATGCCAGCTGCTGTAAAACCCAAAAGAAGAAGAAGGTGGTAAACCTGCGCATGCGCACACGGACTTCCTCTGTCTGCTTGACTGCGCCAAGCGAGCGATTTCATGCACATTATTTGCTTTAATCCCCTCAAATTAAATAACTTCCCAGCCACAGAATGGCCTGATATTTTGTGAGATATTACAGAAATAAACATATATCACAGTGAAGACATTTCAGACGGAACTAAATTTCACCGATTTTATGAAATCGAAAGGTCGTCTCGCTTTAATTAATGCTGTGCTAAACCTAACCCCAGCCTTAACCTCAGTAATGAAAAGGAAACTTTTTGGCTCTTTTATTTTTTTCAATTTTTGTTCAAAAAAAAAAAAACCACACAAAACAGCAATTTCCTTGTGGGGACCTTCCGAATGTCCCCACAAGGTTGAAATTGTCAGATTTTACTGTCCTTGTGGGGACATTTTGTTTTCAGTAGTATATAAAACACACACACACACACATTTTGCAGTGGCGCTAACTCCGGACCTTATTTCTTCATATCAAAGCCAGTCATAAGGAACACAGTTATAACTTGGATTATTAACATGAATCTTATCTAAATCTGAATCTCACACACACACACACACACACACACACACACACACACACACACAGAAAAGGTTTTTCCAAAAGAAATTACATTCCCTGTGGACTAGATAGAGATCTACATACAGAAAGTGATATGGAGTCCCATATGAGATGGCTGAGGTTCAGTGTTATCCATGTGATTGGACACACCTTCTCATTCATCATTTTGTCTGTATGTTGACTATTTTCAACATTGTTGAGCAATACTAAAGACATCAAAACTATGAAAACATATAGAGCATATATGGAATTATGTGCTGAAAAAAGTGTTTAAAAATAGCCTCAATGAGGCTGTAGCTCATAGCGGCCACTGTTGTCGTGTGTGAGTTTGAAATCCGATCAATCCTCTAGGAGTAGCGATTTTTGTGAAATTGCACGTGACCCCTGCGTAGCCGCATCCATAGCAGGTGGCACCACCTGGTGAACAGCTCTTGTTGGAATATGCCTTTAGAGTCTTCTGCATGAGTTTCAGTGAAAATGTCCTAGCAGTTTACGAACAGTAGCATTTAATGTGACGAATCACCCAGAAATTTAAGATGCCCATAAAATAGCAAATATGGCAGGTGGTGCCACCATCTTGACAACTTTTATATACACCGACCTTGAGAACATTGTGTGTGAGTTTGATCAAAATCTAATCGAACCTGTAGGAGGAGTAGTGATTTTTGTAAATTATGGACGGATGACGGATAATGCATGATCGCATAAGCTCATCCAGCCTCGCCTTTGGCCAGATGAGCAAAAAACCCCAAAAAGTTCAATATTTTAGATTCTTCAGTGTATCCAGTGTTTCCTTTGATGACGCTTTGCACACTATTGTCATTCTCTTAACCAGCTTCATGAGGGAGTCACCTAGAATACTTGTCAATTAACAGGTGTGTCTCATCAGAAGTTAATTAGTGGATGAGTTTCTTACCTTCTTAATGCGTCTGAAATCATCTCATCTCATCTCATTATCTGTAGCCGCTTTATCCTGTTCTACAGGGTCGCAGGCAAGCTGGAGCCTATCCCAGCTGACTATGGGCGAAAGGCGGGGTACACCCTGGACAAGTCACCAGGTCATCACAGGGCTGACACATAGACACAGACAACCATTCACACTCACATTCACACCTACGCTCAATTTAGAGTCACCAGTTAACCTAACCTGCATGTCTTTGGACTGTGGGGGAAACCGGAGCACCCGGAGGAAACCCACGCGGACACGGGGAGAACATGCAAACTCCGCACAGAAAGGCCCTCGCCGGCCACGGGGCTTGAACCCGGACCTTCTTGCTGTGAGGCGACAGTGCTAACCACTACACCACCATGCCGCCGCGTCTGAAATCATCAAACAGTAAATAGTAAATAATAAACATACAAATAATATAGTAGCCCTATTCAACACCACAACTGTAGTAATCCATACATATTATATCAAGAACCAAACAACTAAGTAAAGAGAAACAACATCCATCATTACTCAGGGGCTTCAAAGTTTGGGAGAATAGCAGGGTACAAATAATTTACAGCAGGGTGCAAAATGGTAAAATGTCTGCCAGCGGCAGACATAATGCACGCAAAGCGTGCAGGGATAGATAGATAGATAGATAGATAGATAGATAGATAGATAGATAGATAGATAGATAGATAGATGCAAGTACGAATTTTTCATGGGGCGGGATGGTTTGGAACAGGCCATCTAAAATTGGGATAACATTTATCCGGGATGGGTATTTGAGGCGGGTCGTCTAGCTTAAGCTTGATTAGCGTTGTTACGCACGCCAGTGTTTCCCACAGAAATTTTGGAGACTATGGGGGCAGCCCATGGGGGAGGCGGGGGTTGTTTAAAATTGAGTGATATGTTAAATATTAAGTTATTACTGAAAAACTATTGATTAAAAAAACAGACACTGAGAAATGGTCCTATAAACAACTTTACCAATATAAAAGATTACCAGGACTACAAAAATGCAGAAAAATAGGCTTTACTTATCCAAATGCACCTGTTGGTTCAAAAGTTAAAGTGCAGAGAACCTCACAGCACAACATGAAGTTACCTTAAAATATAATATAAATGCCTCAGCTTTCATGTAAGAAAAAAAAAACCTATTAATACTAGTACTGTGTGCAGGCAGTCTCTCCTGAAGACTAAATTAAACAATAATTATAAACTAATAAAATAAATGGCTGAGGCTTCATAGAAGAAAAAAAACAACTTGAACAGAATCTCACAGTATGATGCTGAAGCTGCCTAAACAATGGAAAATAAAATACCATTTTGGCAAAAACGTTGGCATCCATTAATTTCTTGTATTAAGTAAAAAATATGTTGCCAGATACTGCTGACATTTTACAGCCCAAAATATGTTCAAAACCCGCGAAAATGCACTTAAAACCGCCCAAATTGGGCGGGAAACCACCCAATCTGGCAACACAGGTGGCAGTAATGGCTGCACTCATGTCGAGGATGTAAACACAATCTGGCAACACAGGTGGCAGTAATGGCTGCACTCATGTCGAGGATGTAAACACAGTTGACGCGGCAACGGACATACATGACATAGTGGATGTAATTTACGTTCACAACTTTTTTTGCTGTCAGAAATATTTAATATTAAATTTTGTGACTCGACTGACAATAGCCGGCGGCATAACAAGCCATAGCCGGCGATTTGCCGCCGGTGACCGGCTACTTTTGAGACCGCTGTTACTTTAAGACACGAAGTATCTTTGAATTCATAAAAATAAAGAAAAAACGTTGTATTAGAAGGCATGTCCAAATTTTTTTGACTGGTCCTGTATGTAGTAATGAATGGGATTGTAAATAATGTCACTGACCCATGCTGGAATAAATCATATTTTAATATCTCGTCTCGTCTCGTCTTCTTCCGCTTTATCCGGGACCGGGTCGCGGAGGCAGCAGTCTAAGCAGGGAAGCCCAAACTTCCCTTTCCCCAGACACCTCGGCCAGCTCCTCGGGAAGAACACCGAGGCGTTCCCAGGCCAGCCGAGAGACATAGTCCCTCCAGCGTGTCCTGGGTCTTCCCCGGGGCCTCCTCCCGGGGGGACATGCCTGGAACACCTCCCCAGGGAGGCGTCCAGGAGGCATCCGAAAAAGATGCCCGAGCCACCTCAGCTGATTCCTCTCGATGTGGAGCAGCAGCGGCTCTACTCCGAGCTCCTCCCGAGTGACTGTGCTTCTCACCCTATCTCTAAGGGAGCGCCCAGCCACCCTGCGAAGGAAACTCATTTCGGCCGCTTGTATCCGCGATCTTGTCCTTTCGGTCATTACCCAAAGCTCATGACCATAGGTGAGAGTCGGAACGTAGATCGACCGGTAAATTGAGAGCTTCGCCTTTTGGCTCAGCTCCTTCTTCACCACAACGGACCGGTAAAGCGACCGCATCACTGCAGAGGCTGCACCGATCCGCCTGTCGATCTCACGCTCCATCCTTCCCTCACTCGTGAACAAGATCCCGAGATACTTAAACTCCTCCACTTGAGGCAGAACTTCTCCACCAACCTGGAGAGGGCAAGCCACCCTTTTCCGGTCGAGAACCATGGCCTCGGACTTGGAGGTGCTGATTCTCATCCCAGCCGCTTCACACTCGACTGCAAACCGCCCCAGTGCATGCTGAAGGTCCTGGTTTGAAGAAGCCAACAGGACAACATCATCCGCAAAAAGCAGAGATGAAATCCTGTGGTTCCCAAACAGGATTCCTTCTGGCCCCTGGCTGCGCCTAGAAATTCTGTCCATAAAAATTATGAACAGAACCGGTGACAAAGGGCAGCCCTGCCGGAGTCCAACATGCACTGGGAACAGGTCTGACTTACTGCCGGCAATGCGAACCAGACTCCTGCTCCGTTCGTACAGGGACCGGACAGCCCTTAGCAAAGAGCCCCGAACCCCATACTCCCGAAGCACCCCCCACAGAATACTACGGGGGACACGGTCGAATGCCTTCTCCAGATCCACAAAGCACATGTGGACTGGTTGGGCAAACTCCCATGAACCCTCGAGCACCCTATGAAGGGTATAGAGCTGGTCCAGTGTTCCGCGACCAGGACGAAAACCGCATTGTTCCTCCTGGATCCGAGGTTCGACTATTGGTCGAATTCTCCTCTCCAGTACCCTGGAGTAAACCTTCCCTGGGAGGCTGAGAAGTGTGATTCCCCTATAATTGGGGCACACTCTCCGGTCCCCTTTCTTAAAAAGAGGGACCACCACCCCAGTCTGCCACTCCAGAGGCACTGTCCCTGACCGCCACGCGATGTTGCAGAGGCGTGTCAACCAAGACAGCCCCACAACATCCAGAGACTTGAGATACTCAGGGCGGATCTCATCCACCCCCGGTGCCTTGCCACCGAGGAGCTTGCAAACCACCTCAGTGACTTCGGCTTGGGTAATGGACGAGTCCACCTCTGAGTCATCAGCCTCAGTCTCCTCAGTGGAAGACATGACGGTGGGATTGAGGAGATCCTCAAAGTATTCCTTCCACCGCCCGACAATGTCCCCAGTCGAGGTCAACAGCTCCCCACCCGCACTGTAAACAGTGTTGGCAGAGTACTGCTTCCCCCTCCTGAGGCGCCGGACGGTTTGCCAGAATTTCTTCGAGGCCGACCGATAGTCCTTCTCCATGGCCTCCCCGAACTCCTCCCAGTTCCGAGTTTTTGCCTCCGCAACTGCCCGAGCTGCAGCACGCCTGGCCTGCCGATACCCGTCAGCTGCCTCGGGAGTCCTGGAGGTTAACATGGCCCGATAGGACTCCTTCTTCAGCTTGACGGCATCCCTTACTTCTGGTGTCCACCACCGGGTTCGGGGATTGCCGCCACGACAGGCACCGGAGACCTTGCGGCCACAGCTCTGAACAGCTGCGTCCACAATGGAGGTAGAGAACATGGTCCACTCAGACTCAATGTCCCCCGCCTCCCTCGGAAGCTGGGAAAAGCTCTCCCGGAGGTGGGAGTTAAAGACCTCCCCGACAGAGTGCTCGGCCAGACGTTCCCAGCAGACCCTCACCATACGTTTGGGCCTGCCAGGTCTGTCCAGCTTCCTCCTCCGCCAGCGGATCCAACTCACCACCAGGTGGTGATCAGTTGACAGCTCAGCCCCTCTCTTCACCCGAGTGTCCAAGACATAGGGCCGGAGATCAGATGAAACGACTACAAGGTCTATCATTGACCTCCGACCTAAGGTGTCCTGGTGCCACGTGCACTTATGGACACCCCTATGCTCGAACATGGTGTTCGTTATGGACAAACCATGACTAGCACAGAAGTCCAATAACAAAACACCACTCGGGTTCAGATCGGGGAGGCCGTTCCTCCCAACCACGCCCCTCCAGGTGTCACTGTCATCTCCCACGTGAGCATTGAAGTCCCCCAGTAACACAATGGAGTCCCCAGTCTGAGCACTCCTCAGTACCTCTCCCAGGGACTCCAAGAAGGCCGGATACTCTATACTGCTATTTGGGCCATAGGCACAAACAACAGCAAGAGCCCTCTCCCCAATCCGAAGGCGCAGCGAGGCGACCCTCTCGTTCACTGGGGTAAACTCCAACACATGGCGGCTGAGCTGGGGAGCTATAAGCAAGCCCACACCAGCCCGCCGCCGCTCACCACGGGCGACTCCAGAGAAGTGGAGAGTCCAGCCCCTCTCGAGGAGCTGGGTTCCAGAGCCCAAGCTGTGCGTGGAGGTGAGCCCGACTATCTCTAGCCGGTACCTCTCAACCTCCCGCACAAGCTCAGGCTCTTCCCCCCCAGCGAAGTGACATTCCATGTCCCAACAGCCAGCCGCTGTGTCCGGGGATCAGGTCGTCGAGGCCCCTGCCTTCGACTGCCACCCAATCCACATTGCACCAGTCCCCTACTGCTACCTCTGTGGGTGGTGAACCCACAGGAGGTCGGGCCCACGTCAGCTCTTCGGGCTGAGCCCGGCCGGGCCCCATGGGCAAAGGCCCGGCCACCAAGCGCTCGCATACGAGCCCCAACCCCGGGCCTGGCTCCAGGGTGGGGCCCCGGCTGCGTCATCCCGGGCGACGTCACGGTCCTCGGATTTTTCTCCATAGGGGTTTTGGTGAACTGCTCTTAGTCTGGCCTGTCACCTAGGACCTGTCTGCCTTGGGAAACCCTGACAGGGGCATAATGCCCCCGACAACATAGCTCCTAGGATCATTCAAGCACACAAACCCCTCCACCACAATAAGGTGGCAGTTCAAGGAGGGGATATTTTAATATGATGACAGTAAAATTACTTTAGTGCAGATACTGTCCTTTTTAATTGATGCACTAAAACCCTTGTTAAGACCACGAGCTGGCCTAGTGGTTAGCATGTCTGCCTTCTGAGATCGTGAATTCTACTTGTGGTCGGGTCATACCAAAGACCATCATAAAGATGGTACCTACTGCCACCTAGTAATGCACGCAGCAATACAGAGGCAAGTAGGGAAGTCAAACTCTCGCGGTTACCAGAGGACCCGCCCCCCACTGTAACCCTAGCTGTATGGGCAAGAGGCCGAAGGCTATTGAAACGGAGATTGGCTCCGCACCCATACGCCTTAAAGAGCTGGTTAGTACTGGGACTGCCTGGGAAGACCAGATTCTGGCATGGAAGGGACTTTGACTTTTGAAAAACCTTATTAAATTGAAACGAAAATCTTGAAAGACCCAAGAAATTTGAATGTCAGGCAAACACGTACCGTAGTTAAGCATGGTACACAATGTTTTTTTCAACGTTTATGGAAGAATATCCTTAATCATCTGCAAAATTAAACATGTTTCTGATCAGCTCACAACAATTTATTCATGACTGCTTCTCCAGCTTCAGAAGCACTTATCGGTCCTGTTTCTCTGGAAACTCTGGTGCCTCAAGGGCTGGTTTGAGTCGTTCAGAAAGTTCTGATCTCCCAGGATTTTCACTTCTAATGATTGCTATGGTTTTACACAAAATGGTGTGAAAAAGAAAAAAAAATCCCCAAAGCATCCAGTGAGCTGCAGTTGAACAGGTAAAAATGTAGTTGATGAGAAAAGGGTAAGAGACGAATGGCTCGAGCTGACAGGAAGGCTACGGTAATGCAAAGAATCGCTCTTTACAACCATGGTGAGCAGAAAAGCATCTCAAAACGCACAACACGTCAAAGATTGAGGCAGATGGATTACGACAGAAGACCACGTCAGGTTACATCCCTGCAGCCAAGGCAAATACAAACATCAGACTACAGGAGCTGTGTTTCAGGTCGTTTCTCCTGCCAGAGTTTGAAGTTGTTTTTGACTGGCAAATTGTTTTTGTTGTCCCATGTAAAAACTATTTTAATTTTAGGAAAGAAACTAAAATTAATTTGACACATCTGAAGATCAGCTTTATAGTGCAGTTTGTGTCTCGTCCCAAGACTCGGACTAAGATTAAATAAATTTATGTTTATAATAAAATTTAACATGATAATAATGATAAGAACGCAAATTCCTTTTAACAGCAGTCATTTTTTTTGACGTGCGATTAACGCATGCACGTTCTGTGCCCCTCCCCCTTAGTTTGGGAAATCAGGAAGTGATACTCGTAGCGCGAGCGAGCGATGTAGCGAGTAGCTGATCTGTGTAACTCGTGATAAAGTGCACTTATGTACAGAATCAACTTATACTGTTGCGTTCTGACTGTTTACATAAAATGTGTGTAAGTTTGTTTTATTCTGAGAAATGTGTGAGTGATGTAAAAGTGTTTATAAATGCAGTTTTTGTTTGTGAATGTACTGTACCTTTCCCAGTGACTTACTGCATTTTACTGGAAAACATCTTCGTGAGGCGGCACGGTGGTGTAGTGGTTAGCGCTGTCGCCTCACAGCAAGAAGGTCCTGGGTTCGAGCCCCGGGGCCGGCAAGGGCCTTTCTGTGTGGAGTTTGCATGTTCTCCCCGTGTCCACGTGGGTTTCCTCCGGGTGCTCCGGTTTCCCCCACAGTCCAAAGACATGCAGGTTAGGTTAACTGGTGACTCTAAATTGAGCGTAGGTGTGAGTGTGAATGGTTGTCTGTGTCTATGTGTCAGCCCTGTGATGACCTGGCGACTTGTCCAGGGTGTACCCCGCCTTTCGCCCGTAGTCAGCTGGGATAGGCTCCAGCTTGCCTGCGACCCTGTAGAAGGATAAAGCGGCTAGAGATAATGAGATGAGAGATGAGACATCTTTGTGAGCTGTGTGGCTGAACAAATGTAGTTATTTGGGTTTTGTATTTTTAGTTTCTTTATTTAAAGATAGCCACTATTGTTGTCGAGTCCACATCACCGAGTGTGTTTCAGTTATTTTATTGTATAATTTGAGGCTGGAAGTTGAGGACAAAACTAGAGGAAAATACTATATTGTTTTGTTCACACTGAATTGTGTGAAACCCTGAACATTATAAAGTTAACGCTGCTTTAATACTACTTCTGCTACAACCCTGATTCCAAAAAAGTTGGGACAAAGTACAAATTGTAAATAAAAACGGAATGCAATGATGTGGAAGTTTCAAAATTCCATATTTTATTCAGAATAGAACATAGATGACATATCAAATGTTTAAACTGAGAAAATGTATAATTTAAAGAGAAAAATTAGGTGATTTTAAATTTCATGACAAAAACACATCTCAAAAAAGTTGGGACAAGGCCATGTTTCCCACTGTGAGACATCCCCTTTTCTCTTTACAACAGTCTGTAAACGTCTGGGGACTGAGGAGACAAGTTGCTCAAGTTTAGGGATAGGAATGTTAACCCATTCTTGTCTAATGTAGGATTCTAGTTGCTCAACTGTCTTAGGTCTTTTTTGTCGTATCTTCCGTTTTATGATGCGCCAAATGTTTTCTATGGGTGAAAGATCTGGACTGCAGGCTGGCCAGTTCAGTACCCGGACCCTTCTTCTACGCAGCCATGATGCTGTAATTGATGCAGTATGTGGTTTGGCATTGTCATGTTGGAAAATGCAAGGTCTTCCCTGAAAGAGACGTCGTCTGGATGGGAGCATATGTTGCTCTAGAACCTGGATATACCTTTCAGCACTGATGGTGTCTTTCCAGATGTGTAAGCTGCCCATGCCACACGCACTAATGCAACCCCATACCATCAGAGATGCAGGCTTCTGAAATGAGCGCTAATAACAACTCGGGTCGTCCTTCTCCTCTTTAGTCCGAATGACACGGCGTCCCTGATTTCCATAAAGAACTTCACATTTTGATTCGTCTGACCACAGAACAGTTTTCCACTTTGCCACAGTCCATTTTAAATGAGCCTTGGCCCAGGGAAGACATCTGCGCTTCTGGATCATGTTTAGATATGGCTTCTTCTTTGAACTATAGAGTTTTAGCTGGCAACGGCGGATGGCACGGTGAATTGTGTTCACAGATAATGTTCTCTGGAAATATTCCTGAGCCCATTTTGTAATTTCCAATACAGAAGCATGCCTGTATGTGATGCAGTGCCGTCTAAGGGCCCGAAGATCACGGGCACCCAGTATGGTTTTCCGGCCTTGACCCTTACTCACAGAGATTCTTCCAGATTCTCTGAATCTTTTGATGATATTATGCACTGTAGATGATGATATGTTCAAACTCTTTGCAATTTTACACTGTCGAACTCCTTTCTGATATTGCTCCACTATTTGTCGGCGCAGAATTAGGGGGATTGGTGATCCTCTTCCCATCTTTACTTCTGAGAGCCGCTGCCACTCCAAGATGCTCTTTTTATACCCAGTCATGTTAATGACCTATTGCTAATTGACCTAATGAGTTGCAATTTGGTCCTCCAGCTGTTCCTTTTTTGTACCTTTAACTTTTCCAGCCTCTTATTGCCCCTGTCCCAACTTTTTTGAGATGTGTTGCTGTCATGAAATTTCAAATGAGCCAATATTTGGCATGAAATTTCAAAATGTCTCACTTTCGACATTTGATATGTTGTCTATGTTCTATTGTGAATACAATATCAGATTTTGAGATTTGTAAATTATTGCATTCCGTTTTTATTTACAATTTGTACTTTGTCCCAACTTTTTTGGAATCGGAGTTGTACTACTACTACTACTAGTTCAATTTATATAGCGCCTTTCTCACACCCAAGGTCGCTTTACAATTAGGGAGGGAAAAAAAGTTCATCAAAAGAGGGCCAGGATGTAATTCCAGTGGCATAGCTACCACAGTCCCACCAAAAGACCCACGAAGATACAGTAAATCCCACACCGCCTGCACAGCCGCCGCGATGCCACCGGGCAACATTGCTCGGAATACTGCACTGCCTGAAGGGAGCCGATACCAAAACTGGGCCCAGAGCTACGTCACAACCGGCGGGCAAAACTTTCAAACAAAAAAAGAAACATCAAACTATACAAACACAAAAAGAAAAACAAAGGGAGGAAAAAAAAGAAAAATAAAAAGCTCTGGTGAGAAGCGGCAGCCAAAACGCACACAGCGTACTCTCAACCGGAAACGCATTTATTTTTTTTAAATGCAGTGGGGGAATAAAATCCATCCATCCATTATCTGTATACAATGCCACCAAGTAAGGCACACAGCAATACAGAGGCAAGTAGGGAAGCCGCTTATCCTGTTCTGCAGGGTTACAGGTGAGCTGGATTCTATCCCAGCTGACTACGGGTGAAAGGCGGGATACACCCTGGACAAGTCGCCAGGTCATCACAGGGCTGACACATAGACACAGACAACCATTCACACTCACATTCACACCTACGGTCAATTTAGAGTCACCAGTTAACCTAACCTGCATGTCTTTGGACTGTGGGGGAAACCGGAGCACCCGGAGGAAACCCACGTGGACACGGGGAGAACATGCAAACTCCACACAGAAAGGCCCTCGCCGGCCACGGGGCTTGAACCCAGGACCTTCGTGCTGTGAGGCGACAGTGCTAACCACTACACCACCGTGCCACCCGGGGAATAAAATACCCACAATTTTTTTTTTCCTGTGTCCAGCTTTCTCCTTCCTGACCTGGCCACATACATTTGCATGAAACAAGCAGATTTGTCCACGCCCACATCACAAAAACTTGAAAAGTATCCCTTTAAGGTCCATTTAGAAGAGATAAAAAAATGTGTGATTAATCGCGATTAAATATTTTAATCGTTTGACAGCCCAAGTTTAAAAAGAATCTCTGGCTGCTCCATCAGGGGTGGGTTTCCACCCTTTCGAGCTAAAGAGCGAGTTGAGAGACTCTCTTAAGCAACAAACGTTGCCTCTGTACATGGTTTTCCCGAACTCACTCGTAAGAAGGAGTCGAAAGAGCAACAGGAAACTACAAACTAAAGGACTACTTGGGCTACAATGATGTTCAGGAAAACCACGATGGATCTTAAGAGGTAATTTAAGACACTCTTGGCCTTAAGAGGCTTTTAGGAAACCCACCCCAGAGCTGTCCAACTTCTGTCCTGAGCTGTAAAGGTGAGTTGTGTAATGTATGATGCATGTGTGTGAGAGTTGTCCCTGGAAGCGCTAATCAGAATCAGGACTCGGATGAGGGGACGTGAGGAGGAAAAGAGGAAGCCATACCACTGTCTCAGCTCATCTTTGCGTTTACAGTCCCATCGAGCGGTGCAGCCAGAAAGAACAGACAAACGTGGTTTTATTTCATGGGATGATGGCCCCGAAGGCGTACTCTATTTCAAGCTATTAACAGAGAGAGAGAGAGAGAGAGAGAGGAGAGTGCTTTAACCAAAACTATTGGAAAATAACTTCCCACAAAAGTGCTAACTTGGCTATCAAAGTGAACATTTACATTTAAATAATGTTTTAGTTAATAGGGAACGTTCTGGATGGATGACGCCATATTCAGTTTGGAAAATTGGTTCAACATTGGTCATAACAAGGGCACAAGCACAAATTTCAGCGTTTAGCCAATGTTAAGTTGCACGCTAGCCCTATTGCCTGCATCTTTCAATCCGGAGCCCACAGCTATAGAGCTAAAAGTTGATTAATCTGGCAACAAGTGTAAATAGGATCATTACTGATGGCTGAACAGAACGCTGCTGCATGTGATTAGCACCAGTGGAAAAACACGAGAGAGAGAGAGAGAGAGAGAGAGGGAACGTATTTTGTAATCCTCTCACGTACACAGAATGTTTTTTTTTCCTCTTTTGCAGCTTTTTAAAATGCGGCTTGCAGGCCTAGTTGCCTCTAATTGGAGTATGGTATGAAATGTGTCATTTGCTACACATCAATGCTGAATGGTAGCAAAGAGAGAAAAAATACAGACACAAGGCCTCATTATCTGTTAGCTTTCTGTGCAATGAGGATCTTTTTTTTCTGTGCAGTATATTACTGTGCAATTCATACATCACATCTCTGATTTCAGTGTTCTTCCTCATGCTTGATTTCTCAAAACTATCCAAGGTAATGCTCTAGGACGTTTTTTTTTCCTTAACCAATCATAATCATCAGGATTTTGTTAAAGGTGAGCGCTTTTTGAGTTGCTCAGTGAGCTCTGGAGACAAGAAACACAACCACTGGTAAAATGGCTGGAGGATATTATGCCAAAGAAAACGGGAGAGATACAGTAAATAGGCAGACAGATAGAGAAACAGACAGAGAAACAGATAGACAGATAATTACACGAGAAGTTAGATTGAGGCAGACAAACAGATGATGAGACTAGATGTTAGAGTGAGACAGACAGTTAGGCAGACAGACAGACGATGAGACTAGAAGTTAGAGTAAGACAGACAGTCAGGCAGACAGACAGACAGACAGATCGTGAGATGAGAAGTTAGAGTGAGACTGACAGACAGATGATGAGACTAGAAGTTAGGGTAAGACAGACAAACAGACAGATGATGAGATGAGAAGTTAGAGTGAGACAGGTAGACAGACAGATAAACAGACTGATGATGAGACTAGAAGTTAGAGTGAGACAGACAGGCACTCAGACAGACAGACAGACAGACAGATAGACGGATGATGAGACTAGAAGTTAGAGTGAGACATACAGACAGTCAGACAGACAGACAAATGATGAGATGAGAAGTTAGAGTGAGACAGACAAACAGACAGACAGACAAATGATGAAAAGAAAACATGAGACTTGGTAGTAAGTGAGAATAAAAATTTCCAGTATGTTGAATTGGAGACAGTGAAGACGGCGTTTTTTCATGTTTGAAGATCCGCATCTAGCAATAACACGTTCAGTTCAGGAATTACAGCAGCAGGACTTCAGTACAAATCTACAGCATGGACACGAGATCCATATTTTTGTTTCTTTTAACAGAAACTCTGCTTTAATTTTCAGAGTAAAACTTTTTTTGTTTCTCTCTATTTCAGTTTATATTAAAAAAACTAAAAATTGCTACAAATGGTGAAACAATATTAAAACATTGATGATTTAGTTGCGTTATTTCGTCCAGTTAATCCCAGTAGTTTAGTTTGTAGCCATAGCTAGCTAGCATTACCTTAAAGGTCCCATGGCATGAAATTTTCACTTTCTGAGGTTTTTTAACGTTAAAATGAGTTCCTCTGACCTTCTTAAGTCACCCCAGTGGCTAGAAATTTCATAATGTGTAAACCAAACTATGCCCAACATTTGAGAATGGCGCGTCAAAACGGCACGTTGATAGACTCTTCCCTTTACTACGTCAGCAAGGGAGATGATCCCCACGCCCCCCCTCTGGATTCCCACCCACTGTATGGATTGCCCCGCCCAGTTGTAGTGAGGAGACCATAGAGGACACAACAACATGGCATCACCTAAGCGAGCGAAACATGGAAATTGCGCTGTACATGGATGTGACAACACAGAAAAGAGTCTGTTTTTACTGCCGACGGGAGAGCCCCTGAAGACGCAGTGGCTTAATTTTATTTACTTCAATAATATGCCGTCGAGTCTACCTAAGACGGTGTATGTTTGTCGGAAGCATTTTCCTGAGGAATGTTTCCACAACTTGGGACAGTACAGGGCAGGTTTTGCACATCAACTGTCACTGAAGCCTGGGTCCGTACCAAGCATCCCTGCCGCATCAGCAACAAACACCGAACAAGTAAGTGTATAACTGGTCGTTTTGCCGTGTTTTAAAATCGGTGCGTTAGCCTAGCAATGGCTACATTAGCTGTGCAGCTAACCGCTTCCTGCAGTTAGCCAGGTAATCTGCGCTACAAAACTAAAGAGCATGCAGCATGCTCTGTTAAACTGAGTTTAGTCTGGAAATTGACTGTAACTTATGAACTTATGTTTGACTGTTGCTCCGCAATGCATGTCTTCTGTTGGATAAGCGATATGTTGCTGTAGTTGCTGCTTCTATCCTCTTTGGTTATGGAGTGCGTGTTCAAGCCTAGGGTATTATACGTTCATAAACTACCACTCCGAACACTCTCACTCTCTGTTCTCTGTGTCACGTTGAGTTTACGAAAGGAGTCCAAGGGAGAACGGGGTTTTGTCTTAGCAGTGTGGCTACAGGCGCTGATAGCAGCGAGTATGTGTGTGCACGCAAACACTATACTACTATACTATACTACTAGTGTTGTACACACATTTTCCCACTCCCTTATTTAGACTTGTGAAGTCGGACTCCGGGTCAAAAGCGAAAGCTTGGACTGTTGCTTGACCTGCCATTGCTACTGTTCACACACAGCTAGCATGGCCGCAGCTTGGTCAAGCCCCTCCCCTCCCCCCATGGCCCGCCCCCACCCTCTACCCTTCCCCGCCTCCTGCTTCTCATTAGCAAAACGACGTACTGGGAAAAGCGCTGAAATGGGGCTTTCTCCCAGGAGGCTATATTTACGTGCCGAGGGTTCATTTCGAGGAAGGCTGCGGATATAACATCCGGAAACCTCCACGAGCCCGTTTAAAGCATCAACAAACCACCATGCCATGGGACCTTTAAGTACGCACAGTGCTGCCTAGCTCAAGTTAAATAGCTACAAAGAAATAAGAGTACATAGATACATCTAAGGTGCAGCTTTAATGTCAAAAGGATTTGTTTTGCGATCAGGTGTGTCTTCCCGCTTAGCGCCTGGTGTTCATCCAGGATCCTGATCAGGATGCTGAAGGTAACAGGTTACAGAAAAATAAATGAATTTATTAAGAATTTGGTTCATGTTTCTGAAATGGAAATTGGAGTGACTCTTTGAAAAACAGCAACGTTGTATATAAATGTTGACGTTAGCTAGCTACGATTAAAATAATAAAATAGTATGGATTCATTTTATGAACCGAAATGTATCCAGTTCTTGTCTGGAAGTTGGAAAACTTTGGAAAATCTTTAAAGAACTCATTATTAATCATATAATGAGATAGACAGAGAGCTAAACAGGATATTTAGCGGATTCTCGCAAGGACACAACAGTCTGAACTGTTAGATAATAGCGTTGTCATGGTTACAGTGTCCGTATTTACTGCACAAGTTTTTGTTTTTTTTTTGTCTACAGGATCCACCTAGTGTGAATTAATGAAGGATTATTATTTTGTTTTTAATCCAACATGGCCACCACTCAGCTGCTTTCCCAGCTCATTATTACGGGGCACATGTGGTCAGCAGTCAGGTCACTTCACCTCTGATCTACACTCTCTTCTCCCATATGCCCTGTTACCTTTGACCTTTACTCGGGGGTTTGACCTTGACTGCAGTCGTGACCTTGACCCTTTAATTGGGCCACCGCTAGTGGCAGCTGCTATCATTGATCCCAATCACCATAAGCCATGAAGCTGTATATTTTCATATCCATTCATCATTGGCTTGTATAATATGCTACAATTACAGAACATTCCAGTTAAACACACATTAGAGACGTGGTTATACATTTAGTAGTATTAGTAATACGCTTTAAAGTATATCTGTATCTTTAAGGTGATGTGTTGTGTGTTTTTAAGATTGGACGTTTATCCGAATGACCATTTTGTACTTTAGAAATTTCTTAATGAATAAAAATACCTTCATAATACAGTGGAGATGTTAAAGTGGAATTTTTTTCATATAATATATATAAAGGCTCATTCCAACAAGCATCACGTGTCAAGGGAAGGTGACTTAACACCTGAGTCAGGTGATGGATATATTTTTGTTTAGCATCTAAGGAAATATAAGTAACTTTCAGAGCCATACAGTGTCATGACATGGGTTTATTCATATATATATATATATATATATATATATATATATATATATATATATATATATATATATATACACACACACACACACATAAACACTGTAGTGTCTACGTGTGTATAAAACTAACAGTTATTCCACAAAATCGAGTCATACATGAGCTGATAGCGCTATTAGCTGTGTATGACGAGATTGAGTGGAATAATAGTTTTTTATTCTATTCACATTCACTGGATTTTGAGAAACACAACATTTTTATTTTTATTTTTTTGCAAATTTGATAAATAAAAACTTTATACAAAATGTCTGACAAAATAATTTCCGCTTAGAGTGTAAACAATGACAGAAGCAGTTTGTGAAAAATAAATAATAAAAAATAATAATAACAATTCTTGAAAAATAAAAAAAGATGCGTTCTTACCATCAAATACTTTCATTCCATATTTTGTTGCTTTTTTTGTAATTTTTTTGTAGTTTTGTTTTCGAGTAGAGTTTTTATTTCGTCCTCGATTGGTTCAGCAACACGCGCCGCCATTTTGTTTTTCTCTACTCACGGTATATGATCTGATATCCTAGTAGTAGCCAATCAGAGCATGCGATTGCTCATATCCAGTGAATGTGGATAGAATAATAGTGCTTATCATGTAAGAGTTAAATGCAGATTACAGTAAGTCTTTGTGTAGGAGCTAGCTGTCATCGTCATCTTTATAATGGATTAATATCATTCAAGGTATTTTGTCAGGAAAAGAAAATGACAAGAGGAAGAATTTCCAAGCACAAGTCAGACCAGAAAAGGTGTGAATCGGATAAATGTTTTGTAATTATAGCAAGGAATATTTAGTATTTATATCCCTCATCAAAAAATTCCTGGCCAATTTAACAATGTATCTCAATGTATCTCGTGACGTAAAAAAAAAAAAAAAAAGGATCTGGTGTGAGTCACAAATTCAAGCTGTACAGCCGAATCGAGTCACAACTGTGGCTCCGTGAACATTTCTCTGTGTGTAGATCTATGCATCATTATCGTGCCCAGCAATTTTTCTTTTCAGATTTATTTCTAATTTTCCATAGTTAACACTTTTAGTTTGGAATTTATTGATGAGTCATATAAATCAAATATACCATGCACTGAGAGGCTCCGGCTGAAATTATGGATTCTCTTCAGTGACTTCAGGGCTGCGCCCCTCACAAAATAGTACGATACCGATCACCTCAGAGAATCCATAATTTCAACCGGAGCCTCTCAGTGCATGGTATATTTGATTTATATATGAAAATATACATAACTCTGATATAACAGTGTCATTACATTGTAATTGATGTTCATAAGCCTTTTATAAGCATAGATATTGAACTAATTAGTGTTCGTAAAACTTTTATAAGCATATATATATATATATATATATATATATATATATATATATATATATATATATATAAGAAACTCACCTTGAAAGACAACTCTGATATTCTATCATTGTGATTGGTCTTCATAAAACTTTCAAGTACATACTGTAAATTATGGAACTAACTTTAAGTGTCAGTATAAATAACTGATTATTGATAATTACAGTGTCATTGTGTTTATAAAACTCTTATAAGCATAAATATGAGATAACTTTGAAAGAAAACAGACATAACTCTGATATTAGTGTTGTTGCATTGCACTGGTGTTCACAAACCTCTTATAAGCTGAAATAGGAAACTGGGAGAAAATATCAGCTACATAACTCTGAAACGACAGTCTTCTTGTGTTCTGTTTTCAATAACTGAAAGAAAATATACATAACTGATGTAACGTACAAATAGTGTTCATGAAACTCAGATGCGTTTGTGTGTGTGTGTAGGGGTTGGGATGTGAGTCAGACACCGGTCACTGTCCATGTGTGATGAACCATCAGGTATTCCCAAAAGATGGGCTGACTCATCAATGGAGTGAAAACTGAGGGGTGGGGGGGTGGGGGGGCGTTATTACCTTCAGCAGGACTCGGTGCTGTCAGGCTGTTTTTGAAAGCCACCTACGATGATTCGTTCATGACGCAGCAGCAGTTAGTGATGAGGCTGCTGTAGCAGTGGCACATTCGTACAGTAACATCAGAATAATATGATTTCTTAAAAATGACCAAACGACATGGATTTATCCTTTTATTTAAATATATTTCATATATACAGATACATAGATATACATACAGGCAGACAGATGATAGATAGATAGATAGATAGATAGATAGATAGATAGATAGATAGATAGATAGATAGACGGACGGACAGACGGACAGACGGATAGACGGATGGATGGATGGATGGATGGATGGATGGAGATGACAGAGACAAATTAACAGGAAAACTGAAAGAGATAGATAAATAGACAGTCAGATATGCAGATGGATGGATGGGTTCATGGGTGGATGGACAAATGGATGTACAGGTGGATGGATGGATGGATGGATGGATGGATGGATGGATAGGAGGGTGGGTAGGTGGATGGATGAATGAATGGATACATGTATGGTGCATGGGTGGATGGATGGATGAAAGAATGGTTGTATGGGTGGATGGACAGATAGATGATTGGATGGATGGACTGATAGATGGACAGGTGGAACTATAGGTGGATGGATGGATGGATGGATGGATGGATGGATGGATTAGTGGTTGGATAGATGGATGGGTGAATGGATGGATGGGTAGATGGATGGACAGATGGATGAATGGATACATGTATGGGTGGATGGATGGATGAAAGAATGGTTGTATGGGTGGATGGACAGATGGATGATTGGATGGATGGATACATATATGGGTGCATGGATGGATTAGTGGATGGATAGATGGATGGGTTCATGGGTGGATGGATGGACGGAGAGGTGGATGTACAGGCGGATGGATGGGAGGGTGGGTAGATGGATGGACGAATGAATGAATACATGTATGTGTGGATGGATGGATGGACAGAGGGATGGATGAATGGGTGGATGAATGAATGAATGAATGAATGAATGAATACATTTATGGTGCATGGGTGGATGGATGGACAGATGGATGGGCAGATGGATGGATGGCAGATGGATGGATGAATGAATGGATACATGTATGGGTGAATGGACAGATAGATGGGCAGATGGATGGACTGACAGATGGACGGACGGATGGAATGGATGGATATAGACAGCCAGCCAATGAGACAGATAGATAGATAGATAGATAGATAGATAGATAGATAGATAGATAGATAGATAGATAGATAGATAGATAGATAGATAGATAGATAGATAGATACTGTCGATGATTGATTTGTTCATGAGGCGGCAGCAGTTAGTGATGAGGTTGCTGTCACATTGTCACATTCATACAATAACATTAAAATAAACAGATTTATTATAAACGACCAAATGCCAGTGGATTTCTTCTTCTTTTTTTATATATATTTCACTTGTTGACTGAATGTTTATCTATTTAACATTAAACATTCATTAAAGGCAGCATTTTTCCAGCATCTGTGTTCTGTAATGTTGTAGTCCTTGTTTAATTATTAGGGCCCGAGCCCTATGGGCGAAGGCCCTATTGTTCTTGTAAGAGTTCACTATTATTAGGGCCCGAGCCCTATGGGCGAAGGCCCTATTGTTCTTGTAAGAGTTCACTATTATTATTCTTCCGTCTTCTTCTTCTTCTTCTTCTTCTTCTTCTTTATTTTTCTCCGCTGTTGGGCCATTTTCGGGGCGCTTGCCATGGGCGAAAACGCACCAAATTTGGCGCCAGTTCCGAGAATTGCCACCGCTACTCAGAACCAAAAGCCCAAACTTGGCCGGGGCTCAGGGCCTCTATAGCGCCCCCTAAGTCGTTGTGATTTTGGCCTCCCGCTTTAAGGTGCCTGGGTGCCGTGTAGTTTGTACTAGTGGCATGCCATTTGGTACGCATATGTATCTCACTAAGCCGGACAAAAATGTAATGCCAATGCATTAGCCACGCCCAACAGGAAGTGAGGTAATTTCACTTTTGTGCGAAATGCATGGCCACGAAGACGGCGCAACTCCTCCTAGACCGTTCATAGGAATGTCACCAAAATTGATACACATCATCTACAGACATGGCTGACAAAAGTTACTAAATAGGTTTCACGTAGGATAAGCCGTTCAGAAGTTATACGTCAATCAATTTTCGATGCAAAATTTTACATGCTTAAAAATTCATAACAAATCTTCGGATTGCTCAAAACTGCTCATACTTCACACGCAAATCACTCATTGGGCTTCTGACATGTTACCCAATTTCTGTGATATTTCGCCACTGGGGGCGCTATTTTTGGGCAAAAATTCCAATCTTTCCTCAAATTTGGTCAAACTTCGTGGCCACCCCCTTACTACCTCCCATGTCATGTACACCACGTTTTGGAAATTTTCGTCCATGGGGGGCGCTGTTTTTGGCCGACGCAATTGCTCCAAAATGGGTTTTGGGTAAATAATTCCATTATGCTTTTCCTTCACACCACTACCTTGTGATAGTACGTTGCTGTTGTAGACACTTATTTTTCCAACTCATAATCGCTCATGTACAGCATAGCGCCACCTACTGACATGTGAAAAACCAAAAAATTTATTCTTCAAAAATCTATATCTCATCTTCTATTTACTCAATTGTCATCAAACTTCATACGCAAACTCTTCATAGCTCACCTGACGTCTACGCCAAATTTTGTGCACTTTTGCCCCTGGGGGTGCTGGTTATGGCAAAAATGATATTGCAGCTTCTGATTTGTCAAACTTGCCAAGCAAACTCTTTACAAGACCCTTATTGGGGCGCTTGCCATGGTCGACAACGCACGAAATTTGGCTCCTTTTTCTTAGACTGCCACCGCTACTGAGCACCAGAAGCCCAGATCCAGGCGGGCCTCAGGGCCTCTATAGCGCCCCCCGAGCACCGTACAGTGCGAGACCCTATTGTTGCCATGTGTCCAATTCTGTGCTTTGTCGCCATTGTGGGAGTAATGTCTCTTGCCGAAGAAGCTGTGGAAGGTATTTCGCGGGGACGCATGCCCCCGCCCCCCTTGGCCGCTGGCGCGAGGGCCCGTCGAGGCCGCTTGCGGCTTTAATTAGGGCCCGAGCCCTATGGGCGAAGGCCCTATTGTTCTTGTAAGAGTTCACTATTATTAGGGCCCGAGCCCTATGGGCGAAGGCCCTATTGTTCTTGTAAGAGTTCACTATTATTATTCTTCCGTCTTCTTCTTTATTTTTCTCCGCTGTTGGGCCATTTTCAGGGCGCTTGCCATGGGCGAAAACGCACGAAATTTGGCACCACTTCCGAGAATTGCCACCGCTACTCAGAACCAAAAGCCCAAACTTGGCCGGGGCTCAGGGCCTCTATAGCGCCCCCTAAGTCGTTGTGATTTTGGCCTCCCACATTAAGGTGCCTGGGTGCCATGTAGTTTGTAGTAGTGGCATGCCATTTGGTACGCTTATGTATCTCACTAAGCCGGACAAAAATGTAATGCCAATGCATTAGCCACGCCCAACAGGAAGTGAGGTAATTTCACTTTTGTGCGAAATGCATGGCCACGAAGACGGCGCAACTCCTCCTAGACCGTTCATGGGAATGTCACCAAAATTGATACACATCATCTACAGAGATGGCTGACAAAAGTTACTAAATACGTTTCACGTAGGATAAACCGTTCGGAAGTTATACGTCAATCAATTTTCGATGCAAAATTTTACATGCTTAAAAATTCATAACAAATCTTCGGATTGCTCAAAACTGCTCATACTTCACACGCAAATCACTCATTGGGCTTTGGACATGTTACCCAATTTCTGTGATATTTTGCCACTGGGGGCGCTATTTTTGGGCAAAAAATCCAATCTTTCCTCAAATTTGGTCAAACTTCACGGCCACCCTCTTACTACCTCCCATGTCATGTATACCACGTTTTGGGAATTTTCGTAAATGGGGGGCGCTGTTTTTGGCCGACGCAATTGCTCCAAAACGGGTTTTTGGTAAATAATTCCAAAATGCTTTTCCTTCACACCACTACCTTGTGATAGTACGTTGCTGTTGTAGACACTTATTTTTCCAACTCATAATCGCTCATGTACAGCATAGCGCCACCTACTGACATGGGAAAAACCGAAAACTTTATTCTTCAAAAATCTATATCTCATCTTCTATTTACTCAATTGTCATCAAACTTCATAGGCAAACTCTTCATAGCTCACCTGACGTCTACACCAAATTTTGTGCACTTTTGCCCCTGGGGGTGCTGGTTATGGCGAAAATGATATTGCAGCTTCTGATTTGTCAAACTTGCCAAGCAAACGCTTTACAAGACCCTTATTGGGGCGCTTGCCATGGTCGACAACGCACGAAATTTGGCTCCTTTTTCTTAGACTGCCACCGCTACTGAGAACCAGAAGCCCAGATCCAGGCGGGCCTCAGGGCCTCTACAGCGCCCCCTAACTCGTTGTGATTTTGGCCTCCTGCATTAAGGTGCCTGGTTGCCATGTAGTTTGTAGTAGTGGTATGCCATTTGGTACGCATATGTATCTCTCTAAGCCGGACAAAAAGGTCATGCCAATGCATTAGCCACGCCCAACAGGAAGTGAGGTAATTTCACTTTTGTGCGAAATGCATGGCCACGAAGACGGCGCAACTCCTCCTAGACCGTTCATAGGAATGTCACCAAAATTGACACACATCATCTACAGACATGGCTGACAAAAGTTATTAAATATGTTTCACGTAGCATAAACCGTTCAGAAGTTATACGTCAATCAATTTTCAATGCAAAATTTTACATGCTTAAAAATTCATAACAAATCTTCTACTTGCTCAAAACTGCTCATACTTCACACGCAGATCAATCATTGGGCTTCTGACATGTTACCCACTTTCTGTGATATTTCGCCACGGGGGGCACTATTTTTGGGCAAAAATTCCAATCTTTCCTCAAATTTGGTCAAACTTCACGGCCACCCTCTTACTACCTCCCATGTCATGTATACCACATTTTGGGAATTTTCGTCCATGGGGGGCGCTGTTTTTTGGCCGTCGCAATTGCTCCAAAACGGGTTTTTGGTAAATAATTCCATAATGCTTTTCCTTCACACCACTACCTTGTGATAGTACGTTGCTGTTGTAGACACTTATTTTTCCAACTCATAATTGCTCATGTACAGCATAGCGCCACCTACTGACATGGGAAAAACCAAAAATTTTATTCTTCAAAAATCTATATCTCATCTTCTATTTACTCAATTGTCATCAAACTTCATACGCAAACTCTTCATAGCTCACCTGACATGTACGCCAAATTTTGTGCACTTTCGCCCCTGGGGGTGCTGGTTATGGCAGCAATGATATTGCAGCTTCTGATTTGTCAAACTTGGCAAGCAAACTCTTTACAAGACCCTTATTGGGCCGCTATTATTATTAGGGCCCGAGCACCGTACAGTGCGAGACCCTATCGTTGCCATGTGTCCAATTCTGTGCTTTGTCGCCATTGCAGGAGTAATGTCTCTTGCCGAAGAAGCTGTGGAAGGTGTTTCGCGGGGACGCATGCCCCCGCCCCCCTTGGCCGCTGGCGCGAGGGCCCGTCGAGGCCGCTTGCGGCTTTAATTATTATTCTTCCGTCTTCTTCTTCTTCTTCTTCTTCTTCTTTATTTTTCTCCGCTGTTGGGCCATTTTCGGGGCGCTTGCCATGGGCGAAAACGCGCGAAATTTGGCACCACTTCCGAGAATTGCCACCGCTACTCAGAACCAAAAGCCCAAACTTGGCCGAGGCTCAGGGCCTCTATAGCGCCCCCTAAGTCGTTGTGATTTTGGCCTCCCGCATTAAGGTGCCTGGTTGCCATATAGTTTGTAGTACTGGCATGCCATTTGGTACGCATATGTATCTCACTAAGCCGGACAAAAATGTCATGCCAATGCATTAGCCACGCCCAACAGGAAGTGAGGTAATTTCACTTTTGTGCGAAATGCATGGCCACGAAGACGGCGCAACTCCTCCTAGACCGTTCATAGGAATGTCACCAAAATTGACACACATCATCTACAGACATGGCTGACAAAAGTTACTAAATACGTTTCACGTAGGATTAACCGATCAGAAGTTATACGTCAATCAATTTTCACTTCAAAATTTTACATGCTAAAAAATTCATAACAAATCTTCTAATTGCTCAAAACTGCTCATAATTCACACGCTAATCACTCATTGGGCTTCTGACATGTTACCCAATTTCTGTGATATTTCGCCACTGGGGGCGCTATTTTTGGGCAAAAAATCCAATCTTTCCTCAAATTTGGTCAAACTTCACGGCCACCCTCTTACTACCTCCCATGTCATGTATACCACATTTTGGGACTTTTCGGCCATGGGGGGTGCTGTTTTTGGCCGACGCAATTTCTCCAAAACGGGTTTTTGGTTAATAATTCCATTATGCTTTTCCTTCACACCACTACCTTGTGATAGTACGTTGCTGTTGTAGACACTTATTTTCCCAACTCATAATCGCTCATGTACAGCATAGCGCCACCTACTGACATGGGAAAAACCAAAAAATTTATTCTTCAAAAATCTATATCTCATCTTCTATTTACTCACTTCTCATCACACTTCATACGCAAACTCTTCATAGCTCACCTTACATATACGCCAAATTTTGTGCACTTTCGCCCCTGGGCATGCTGGTTATGGCAGAAATGATATTGTAGCTTCTGATTTGTCAACCTTGGCAAGCAAACTCTTTACAAGACCCTTATTGGGGCGCTTGCCATGGTCGACAACGCTCGAAATTTGGCTCCTTTTCCTTAGACTGCCACCGCTACTGAGAACCAGAAGCCCAGATCCAGGCGGGCCTCAGGGCCTCTATAGCGCCCCCTAACGTGTTGTGATTTTTGCCTCTCGCATTAAGGTGCCTGGTTGCCATGTAGTTTGTAGTAGTGGCATGCCCTTTGGTACGCATATGTATCTCACCAGGCCGGACAAAAATGTAATGCCAATGCATTAGCCACGCCCTACAGGAAGTGAGGTAATTTCACTTTTGTGCGAAATGCATGGCCACGAAGACGGCGCAACTCCTCCTAGACCGTTCATAGGACCGTCACCAAAATTGATACACATCATCTACAGACATGGCTGACAAAAGTTGCTAAATACGTTTCACGTAGGGTAAACCGTTCAGAAGTTATACGTCAGTCATTTTTCAATGCAGATTTTTACATGCTTAAAAATTCATAACAAATCTTCTAATTGCTCAACACTGCTCATACTTCACACGCAAATCACTCATTGGGCTTCTGACATGTGACCCAATTTCTGTGATGTTTCGCCACTGGGGGCGCTATTTTTGGGCAAAAAATCCAATCTTTCCTCAAATTTGGTCAAACTTCACGGCCACCCTCTTACTACCTCCCATGTCATGTATACCACATTTTGGGAATTTTCGTCCATGGGGGGCGCTGTTTTTGGCCGACGCAATTGCTCCAAAACGGGTTTTTGGTAAATAATTCCATAATGCTTTTCCTTCACACCACTACCTTGTGATAGTACGTTGCTGTTGTAGACACTTATTTTTCCAACTCATAATCGCTCATGTACAGCATAGCGCCACCTACTGACATGGGAAAAACCAAAAAATTTATTCTTCAAAAATCTATATCTCATCTTCTATTTACTCAATTGTCATCAAACTTCATACGCAAACTCTTCATAGCTCACCTGACATATACACCAAATTTTGTGCACTTTCGCCCCTGGGGGTGCTGTTTATGGCAAAAATGATATTGCAGCTTCTGATTTGTCAAACTTGGCAAGCAAACTCTTTTCAAGACCCTTATTGAGGCGCTTGCCATGGTCGACTACGCACGAAGTGCGAGACCCTATTGTTGCCATGTGTCCAATTCTGTGCTTTGTCGCCACTGTGGGAGTAATGTCTCTTGCCGCAGAAGCTGTGGAAGGTTTTTCACAGGGACGCATGCCCCCGCCCCCCTTGGCCGCTGGCGCGAGGGCCCGTCGAGGCCGCTTGCGGCTTTAATTATTATTATTATTATTATTATTATTATTATATCTCAGCACTGTTGGTTTGTTCTCGATATCTGACAGTAGTCCAAATCACAATCGCAGATCACAGGTTTATATTAATACACCTGTTCTAATACGCTATCATTTCTATAGTAACAGCTTGGACTTGTACAGCAGACGTGCCTCATAAACGGATGAAAAAACTTGTGTGATGGTTGACGTGGTGAAGTTTTCTTTTCCTTTCCAGAAGGAGTCTCCAGGGTCAGTGCTTTATAACATAAAAACCTGCCACTTTATTGCGGTTTCTGTGTAAGAGAGTGAGAGAGAGAGAGGTTGGTGAGGGAACAACTGTTTGTTACAGCTATAACATAAACTAACATGTTTCATGGACATTCCACAACATTATATGTAATTGTTATCTTATTAAAAAAATAAATAAAGGCGTGATGGAGTTTTTTAATAAATAACAAGCCTAGCATTGGCAGAGTGCTGTGGTATAAGAGGAATAAAACTCTTAAAGTGATCAACTTCAGGGTGGTAACAGGAACTCCACATCACACCACCCTGTCACTGATTATTTTCCGATAAAAGCAGGTCTGAAATGATTTACTCTGTACTATTACTTCATAATTTAATATCACAGTATAATTAAAGTTCTATATTTAATTATCGTAACTACAAACCTTTTGAGATTAATAATAATAATAATAATAATATATCTGACATCATGGCTAACGAGAAATAAAAGCTAGTGATGAAAATGTAACTGGTCCACTGTTAATACCCCATGCTAGCGTTCACAGTATCCCTGTGGCGAGAGGACTGGAATTGAACCGTGCGCGTAGAACGAGTTTGTGGCTTTAATCTCTCCGTCTCATTTCAAGCAGCTCAGCCTTGCCGATGGATATCAGATTTCTTTATAATCAGATAGAACTGCATCTTCTCCTCTCTCACAACAAGACAATACGGTCAGTCCGTCCTGTTCGCTCCGCTCAGCCGGCTCACACTGATAGCTAGTCCTGATGCTCGGCCATCAGATAAGCTCAGCTGAAAGGTGTGTTATTGGACGATTTGCCGATTATGAGTTTGCGATAGCGATAGAACACCGTACGAATCAGTCTTGATGTCTTTTTTTTCCGGTTTTATTTGTTAACAGAGCATATTTTAGTGTTTCGAAAATTACACCAGTCTTAAACCACGCCTCTGTCTGGCTGTCTCATGAGTGTGTTTTAGTCTCACACGTTTAATATGCCACTGCACAGCCTCTTGTTTCTTTTCTTCATTTCATTTCCTGTTTTCTCGGCCGCCTGCACGCCCCATGTGTTTTTTCACGTCTTCACATCACGTTCAACTTTGAAGACGCTGGAGGATTATCCTCGCTCAGCCATCGCCTCATCTCTTACCCGTGCTACCTTCCCTCCTTTTCACTCTTAATCTCCTTCTCCGTCCTTTCATCCTCCACCTCTCTCTGATTTTGCCTTCTTGATTTTCTTTTTTTTTTGTATTCTCGAGATGAAAGTCTCGGCACGACTCCATTCTTTGCGATGAATGAGTCCAAATGAAGAAGGGCTTGGCAGGACCCCTCAACCCTCTCCACAAACACAACCGAACACACTTCGCTCCAGGGAGCGAGGCCAGATCCGGGGGCCGTACGCGTCGGATCCGGGGTTGTGGGGCTCAAGAGACATTTGAGTGTATGACTGGGGTGTTAAAAAAAAGGCCTGCGGCATTGTGTAGTGTTTTTTTTTTTCTTTATTATTGAACGGTAATCCGAACAGCTGTTCTGGAAAGGCGCCTGTGCCCCTTTAATACAGCACATCACAGCGGCAGGCGGCCTTTGTAGCTGAGGCCCGTGCCCACCGGAGACCCCTCATTACACACACACACACACACACACACACACACAGACGCATGTGCGTCAACACACTGGTGTCACTTTCATGATTATGCTGACGCACAGCATGGCATCGCTTCCCCGCAACACAGGGTCACACCATTACAGCGTCTGTGTGTAATATATGGGTGTAATATAGGATTCCTCGTATATTAATCACATCTTTACGTGTCATAATAATTAATGACTCAAGCCGAAACTGCAGCTGTACCCCCTGGTCTACAAGCTAAATGTCTTTAACATTAACATAGATACACACACACACACACACACACACACACACACACACACGTGCACACGCAAACTCAGTGCATGGAGATCTTCACCTGCAGCTGCTTTGTGACTGAGTTGTGTCTCACTGGGGGAGCTCTCGAGGCGAGACACACACGTCTCAAACACTAATTAGTTCCCTTAAGCAGCCTGACAACTTTAGTTTCAGTGTCCTGCACAAAGACGACTCAGCGTGAGCGAAGGAGCTGCTCTCTGTTCGCTGTGTCTGCCTCGAGTGAACAGAGCGAGAGCCGGGTCACAAACCTGAGATCCACCAGGACACACATTTAATGACATGTTTAATTCCAGATCGAGAAGGTCATCAGGAGCTTACAGGAGATCAAACTGAATCAAAGAGTCAGACAGACGGACAGAGAGACAGACAGACAGGCAAACAGATGGAAAGTTTGATGGATGGCTGCATAGACATACAGATTAGTCAAAAAAAAATCCCTGAGAGACAGATAAATTGATAGACAAATACACAGACAGACAGATGAATTAATGTATGGGTATGGACAAGTAGATAGATAGGCAGAGAGATAGACAGACAGACAGATATGCAGACAGAGAGAGATAGACAGATACTGTAGTTGATAGCAATAAAAGGCAGAGAGAGCCAGTGACAGACAGACAGACAGACAGACGATGGATGTAAAAATCAGGTTGAGACCATGAAAGACAGACAGATAGAGAGGTACTGTAGATATGAGAATAAAAGTCAGAGTGAGACAGTGAGAAAGAGACAAAGACAGACAAATGATGAGAAAAAAAGGGTAGAGTGAGACCATGAATGACAGACAGACAGAGTAGACATGAGAATAAAAGGCAGAGAGAGAGAGAGAGACTGTGTAAATAGACAAACAGACAGACACATAGATGGTAAGACTAGAAGTTAGAGACAGACAGACAGACAGACAGACAGACAGACAGATGATGAAATGAGAAGTTAGAGTGAGACAGACAGACAAACAGATGGTGCGACAAGAAGTTAGAGTGAGACAGACAGACAGACAGACAGATTAGATGAGAAGTTAGAGTTAGACAAACAAACAGACAGATGATTAGACAAGAAGTTACTGAGACAGTCAAACAGACAGACAGACAGAAAGATGATGAAATGAGAAGTTAGAGTGAGACACACAGACAGACAAATGATGAGCCTTGATGTTAGAGTGAGACAGACAGACAGCAAGACAGGTAATGAGATGAGAAGAGAGAGTGAGACAGACAGACAGATGGTGAGACTAGACATTAGAGTGAGACAGACAGACAGACAGACAGACAGACAGACAGACAGACGATTAGATAAAAAGTTAGAATCAGACAGACAGACAGACAGACAGACAGACAGACAGACAATTAGACGAGAAGTTAGAGTTAGACAAAGAGTCAAACAGACAGACAGAGAGACAGATGACTAGATGAGAAGTTAGAGTGAGACACACAGACAGACAGATGATGAGCCTAGACGTTAGAAAGAGACAGACAGGTAATGAGATGAGAAGTGAGAGTGAGACAGACAGACAGACAGACAGACAGACAGACAATGAAACTAGCAGTTAGAGTCAGACAGACAGACAGAAAGATGATGAGGTGAGAGTGAGACAGACAGACAGACAGACAGACAGACAGACAGACAGACAGACAGACAGACAATGAAACTAGCAGTTAGAGTCAGACAGACAGACAGAAAGATGATGAGATGAGAAGTTAGAGTGAGACAGACAGACAGACAGACAGTGATGGGGCGGTGGTTATTGTTGAGGTGTGATTTTGATGTGTGTGATGTGAGTGAGTGGAGACACTAAGCTGAGGTGTGTCACTGTGGCTGTCGTTTACATGCCGAGTTAATAAGGTCTTTAAATAGACGGTGTGGGACGCGACTCGGGATCCTTTCAGCTCTTCTCTGCTGCACAAATTGCACTACTGAGCTTTAGAGAAATATCAAAGCAGCCCACGGTCTAACCGAGCCTCTCGTTATGTGATGCTCCATTTTACCTGCCTGCAGTCAACTCAGAGGACTCTGTGTGTGTGTGTGTGTGTGTGTGTGTGTGTGTGTGTGTGTGTGTGTGTGTGTGTGTGCTGTATATATTTTTTTTCCATTTACTGCCTGAAACTTTCTGAACACACACATACACCCCGCGTAACATAAAATATACATCCCTAAAACATAATACACTCTATATTTTGCCACAGTTCATATCTCCGTTAATGAGAACGGATGTACTCATCAGCAAGATGGAAATTTTTCCATGTTTGTGGCAAAACTATTGAGTGAACACTCATTACTTTATAACCAAATAATACTATACAGTTTGTGCCATCTGCTGTTTGAATGTTCTCATGGTTGTGTACACAATCTAGAAATAACAGTCCAAAGTCCCCGGTCCGAGCCCGGTCTCTGGTTATGTTCTGTGTTGAATTTCGTATTTTCTCCCTGTGAGGGTTTTCTCCAGGTTCTTCCAAAAACATGGTCCTTTTAGTGCCAGTAGGTGGATTGGCTACACTGCACTGCTTCAAGGTGTGAATGAGTGTGTCATGTGACGGACTGGAGTCCCATCCAGGGTGTATTCCTGTTTCGAACCCGGTATTCCTAGGATACACTCCAGATCCATTGAAGATCAGAGATGATATTTGCCAGTGTTGTAGTTGAGTCACGAAACTTTGAGTCCGAGTCCGGTCTTGAGTCCCCAGTGTTCAAGTCCAGGTCATTAAAGAAAATTTTGAATCGAGTCTGAGTCGGGTCCACTATTGATCCGAGTTGAGTCTGAGTCTAAGACTCCAGCAGCACCATAGGGAGGGAAAGTAATCTCATCGCCCCCTACTGGATGCGTTCCAACCTCTATGGCAAAATGAATGGGAATATCTTTTCAGAAAATTACATTTCGGGTTACACTTCAAAGTTAAGACAATGGCTTCCATACTGTATGTTGTGCATGTCGGGCAGCTCTATCGATCCTGGTGATCATACTTTATTTTTTCCACCGATTTGAATTGTTTTAAATGTTTTTTTAATAAGCTGATCAAAAACTACACGGACCCGACGTCGCGTATGTGACGTCACCGCAAGTCTAGCGCTTTTCCAAATCTGTAGCAGGTAGCGGCCGGCGAGTAGCCTACATCAACATGCCGATTTGTATAGCGTGGTTGGCGGAGTATTTCTGTACCAATAAGAAATGCATCCCTCGTGGAGATAACCATTACAGATCAGGGCATGTAGCCAACTGCCGCTATTCACAGGGAGAGCTGTCGGCACTTGTAAGGGCTAGTATGAAGAACAAAACTTATCAAGCCTACTGCTGACGTAATATGAGCGACTCTGACTAGACAGTTTGGTTGTCGTCCGTTTCTGACAGGTTAGGCGCAATTTCGATCTTTTAAAAGACAGCGAAATTTCACCTGATACTTTCACAGTTAGTAGATAATCCCAACATATACAACATATTTTTGGGGGTGTACAAGTTCCACATCATAACTTCGTGGGATTTTTTTAAAAATCGTGTCTATGGGATTTTCAGTAGTATGGCTCTCGGCTTAGGAACGCTACCACTAGGATCGCTGTGTTTCACTTTCCCTCCCTATTTGACGGTGTCTGTTGCTGCCTTTATGTGAAAGCCTCTCTGCTACTGTGTTGGACTAACGTTCCTGCTCGACTGCCTCATTTTAATTAATAGGCTACAGATAAAAAGCTTCTTCATTGCTCAGCAAGCCCCGCCCACTATCGACAGGGCAAATAACATGAGCGAGGGTTTACGCTAGCTAGTTCATTGCTCAGCAAGCCGCTCTATCAACAGAGCAATGAACATAGCGTGTCACTTCCTTCTCTGGATGGAGTCTTGTCAAATGGCGATTGAAGTTCGAGGTCGTTCCAGTCGTCCCCTCGATAGTTCTTCTACATATGGAACACACAGCGGTGCATTTTTCCCCACTGCATGAGAAGTCTGTATAAGAAAAGCGGACAATCCTAGCGGCGTTCTCTCCAGGCATTTTAGCGCCATTAACGTTAGTTTGTTCCTGAACATGACGTATGAACAGGTGAATGTGCATTCTCTTGCACAAAATTAGTCTAAAAATTAATGTAGGCATAAATATCTTTTGCCAAATTATTATGGCATGTTACAAAAAATAAAGAAACTAGATAGAACTCAACGCTAACGGTGTCGATGGGGACGCCTCCGCCCGGTAGACTACACGCCTTATTAAGTTGTGATTTGGGGATGGACATTTGACCTCACAGTAATCTTGACCTGTGACCTTTTAACCTCAAAATCTAATCAGTTAACGTTTGTCCCCAAATGCACAAATGGTGAAAGTTTGGTGAAATTACTTTCATTTGCCTTAGAGATATTGTGTTCACAAGGTTTTCGGACAGACATTCGACCTCACAGTGACCTTGACCTTAGACCTTTTGATCTCAAAGTCTAATCATTTCATCTTTGTCCCAAAGTGCACAAATGGTGAAAGTTTGGTGAAATTCCTTTCATTAGTCTTTGAGATATCGCGTTCACAAGGTTTGGGGACGGACATTTGACCTCACAGTAATCTTGACCTTAGACCTTTTAACCTCAAAATCTAATCAGTTCATGTTTGTCCCAAAGCGCACAAATGGTGAAAGTTTGGTGAAATTCCTTTCATTAGCCTTTGATATCGGCATGGTAGTGTAGTGGTTAGCGCTGTCGCCTCACAGCAAGAAGGTCCTGGGTTCGAGCCCTGGGGCCGGCGAGGGCCTTTCTGTGCGGAGTTTGCATGTTCTCCCCGTGTCCGCGTGGGTTTCCTCCGGGTGCTCCGGTTTCCCCCACAGTCCAAAGACATGCAGGTTAGGTTAACTGGTGACTCTAAATTGAGCGTAGGTGTGAATGTGAGTGTGAATGGTTGTCTGTGTCTATGTGTCAGCCCTGTGATGACCTGGCGACTTGTCCAGGGTGTACCCCGCCTTTCGCCCGTAGTCAGCTGGGATAGGCTCCAGTTTGCCTGCGACCCTGTAGAAGGATAAAGCGGCTAGAGATAATGAGATGAGATGAGCCTTTGATATATCGCGTTCACAAGGTTTCAGGACGGACGCATGCACGGACGCACGCACGCAGGCACGGACAGGCGGACAACCCAAAATCATAATGCCTCCTGCACCTTAAGGTGGCGGAGGCATAAAAATCTGAGTCCTTGTCTCCAATTTACGAGTCGGAATGCACTTAATGCACGAGTCCGAGTCCAAGTCATCAGTGCTCAAGTCAAGTCACGAGTCCTTAAAATTAGGGTACGAGTCTGATCGAGTCTGATTGAATCTGTAGACTCAGACCCTGCAAAATGTGAGAGATGGGAAAACCAAGATGTGTCTCACTCCCTCTGTCTGTCTTTCTCTGTATCTTTGTGTTTCTCTATAGCTTGTATTTTTCTCTGCCTGTCTGTCTGTCTGTCTGTCTGTCTGTATCTCCATCTCTCTCTCTCTCTCTGGTCTCTGTGGTAATGAATCCTTCCTGGCAGCAAGGCCACAATGATTAAGAGCTGTTTACTGCTGGGAGACAGACATTGTTCTTTTTTTTTTTTATTTATTTTTTCTTTCTCCTCTCCAGTTGCTGCTCCTTAAAACTAAGCACCACCCTGAAACACATTAAAATATGTTCATGTTGAAATATTTCTGATATCTTTAGTGCTGATTTCTAGCTCGGTGCTGTATTTTTGCGATTCCTTTGAGAAGTTAGTGGTTGTATTTTTGCACTGATGTCACATTGGACTCAAAGGTCCAGAATGCAATGCAGCTACACTCTTTCATGACACGTTTGTTCTGTTCTGTTCATTCCCGTAACCGCATTGCGGTCGTAGGGAGGCATGAGAGATGCTGACATAATCACTCATCTCTCATGTCTTTTTTCTGGGCTTGGATTGCTTGGTGGTGCCCATCTCCTCTCCAAGCATATTCACACCTACGATCAATTTAGAGTCACCAGTTAACCTAACCTGCATGTCTTTGGACTGTGGGGGAAACCGGAGCACCCGGAGGAAACCCATGCGGACACAGGGAGAACATGCAAACTCCGCACAGAAAGGCCCTCGTCGGCCGCTGGGCTCGAACCTAGGACCTTCTTGCTGTGAGGCGACAGTGCTAACCACTACACCACCGTGCCGCCCCATGACATGTTTAATGAGACACAAATAAGACAGAAGTCCGAATAAACAGTATATTACGATACCTTTCACTACTGTTGATGCATGGAGCATCCATCTTGGGTTTTGAAGTCAGGGTTGGTGAGGTTCCTCTGACTTTCCAAGTCAGAATTTTGACTTCAGGGCACGTTCCAGTTGACCTTTCCAACTGGGAACTCGAAAATCCCAACTTCCCAGTGCTGTACAAAAGGAATGCACCATGACATCTTCGTAAGATGTTCTGATGGTGTTGACGACGGTGTTGGCGTGAAAGTTGAAGTTTTGAGCAGAGTTTACAGATGAGAAGGTGAGAGAGCTGGATGAAAGAAAGAACGAAAGCGCCGTCGCATTACTTTCTGTTGGTAAAGATGAAAATCCGACTGCACCGCTTTCAGCATGGTGTTGTGGGTCATGTAGGAAGTTAACTGTTAAAATAAATGAAAAAAAAAACTCAGAAGTTTATTTTGAGATTTTAAATATCACTTGTTAATCATAAAGAATAATATGGAAGTCATTCATTTGTCCTTGAGAACAAATCAAAATATAGGGCATGTGTGAGAGTGTGTGTGTGTGTGTGTGTGTGTGTGTGTGTGAGAGAGAGAGTATGTGTGTGTGTTTGCGTGTGTGTGTGTGCATGTGTGTGTGAGGTGACAGGTTTGAAATGCGACATTTCAGCGTATCAATTCAGACTGTCCGTGTGCTTGGCAATGGTACAGTTAAGGGGTTGGAGAAGGCACATAATCTTTGTGTGTTTGAAAAGGTTAACGTTTCCAAATATGCTTTGTGCTTTGTTTGTTTGGTGGTGTGTGTGTGTGTGTGATGGAGATAGCCTTTGTTTAATGAGCATCAGGTTTTTTCCTGATTACTCTGTATCAGACGAGTACAGCCGTCTGCGTCTGTGTCTGCGTCTGCGTCCCTGTTCCATATGTACAAATACTAATGAGGCCATTGGTCATTGTAGATGACAACAACATGCTGCTGTCGTCAACCTGGATGTATTTTCTTCGCATAAAATGGGCGTCGCATGTAATAAATATTTATGACACTTAACAGCTGTGCTATACACGACCAAATCGCTGCTCGCTGCTGACTGAAAATGCATTCACATCATAAGTCATAACTACAGAATTTACTGCTTTTATAATGTACGCCTGATCAAAAAATATTATTTTAAGCATAAATATTTTAGGCACACTATTTTTTTCATACAAACTTTGTTACAGATTTCTATTTTATGACTTCTACATTATCGAGTCAAAACATTACAAAAATATTTTAGAGTTCCAAATGTTTGTTTTTTCCAGCACAAAATTAAATGTTACAGTAAAAAAAAAAGTTTGCATCTGAGCAGCATATTCCATAAGAGAGCACTTTTCAGATGAAAAAAGAAAGCATAATGAAGGCTGCTGGGTTTTGGTGTAAAATGAAGAAGTGAGTGTGACAGTCAAAGTGTCCAGAAGAACTGTGGCTGGTTCTGTAAGATGCTCAGGAAAACCTACAGATCATTTCCACATAAAACTGACCTCACTGGACCTCAGACTACTATATATATATATATATATATATATATATATATATATATTTTTTTTTTTTAAGCAAAGGGTCGTCTCACACCAAATACTGACTTTGTTATGGCTTCATTTATTATGGCTTTCTGTGTAGAGTATTTTATTTAAACTTATTAAACTTGATAATAAAGCTCAAAAATCATATTTTTAAATACAAAACATATATCTTCTGAGATTTTCCTCAGTATTTCTCTCAAAGAAATTACTAAAAAAAAAAAAAGAACACTCCCCAGTTCAGTCAGGACAGCATTTAGCAACAGAACAACATGCAAAGCAAACTAACATCTCATCTCATTATCTCCAGCCGCTTTATCCTGTTCTACAGGGTCGCAGGCAAGCTGGAGCCTATCCCAGCTGACTACGGGCGAAAGGCGGGGTACACCCTGGACAAGTCGCCAGGTCATCACAGGGCTGACACATAGACACAGACAACCATTCACACTCACATTCACACCTACGCTCAATTTAGAGTCACCAGTTAACCTAACCTGCATGTCTTTGGACTGTGGGGGAAACCGGAGCACCCGGAGGAAACCCACGCGGACACGGGGAGAACATGCAAACTCCACACAGAAAGGCCCTCGCTGGCCACGGGGCTCGAACCCGGACCTTCTTGCTGTGAGGCGACAGCGCTAACCACTACACCACCGTGACGCCCTCGATAGATAGATAGATAGATAGATAGATAGATAGATAGATATACACTCTAAAATCAATGTACAAAATAGCAGTAGTGTGATACAGTACAATAACGGAGAAGGTGCTAGAAGAGCAGCTTATGAGGTGTATATGACAGTAGTGCAAATGAGCAATAGCAGCAGATACAGCAGTAATGCTAGTGTTTGTGGTGTGATGTGCAAATGGATGAGGTAGTTTTCTTGTGTGAATGATTGTGTTACAGACCAGGGGTAGGGGGTAGGTAGTGGACAGAGTTCAGCATCCTGACAGCCTGGTAGATGAAGCTGTTTAGCAGTCTTGTGGAGCGGGCCCGGAGGCTCCGGTACCTTTTCCCTGAGGGCAGGAGGCTGAAGCGTGAGTGTGAAGGGTGGGAGATGTCACCAGAGATGCTGATGGCTCTGCGGGTGAGACGGGAGTGATAGATGTCCATAAGGGAGGGCTGAGGGGTACCAATGATCTTGCTAACGCTATAGCTAACGCTAGTGATATTATTCAACATTCAGTTTATGTGCTAACTGTATTCATGAGAATATTACATATAAACTACTCGCTCTTGGAGTATTCACAACCTCAAAAGTGAAAACTTTGTCACAGGATAACATGAAAGCTGGAAGTTGTTAGCAAAGGAAACCACACACGAAGCTATTTCGCTAGCTTAGCTTGTTGTTCTTAAATCCCTCAGAACATCTCATCTCATTATCTCTAGCCGCTTTATCCTTCTACAGGGTCGCAGGCGAGCTGGAGCCTATCCCAGCTGACTACGGGCAAAAGGCGGGGTTCACCCTGGACAAGTCGCCAGGTCATCACAGGGCTGACACATAGACACAGACAACCATTCACACCTACGGTCAATTTAGAGTCACTAGTTAACCTAACCTGCATGTCTTTGGACTGTGGGGGAAACCGGAGCACCCGGAGGAAACCCACGTGGACAACATGCAAACTCCACACACAGAAAGGCCCTCGCCAGCCCCGGGGCTCGAACCCAGGACCTTCTTGCTGTGAGGCAACAGCGCTAACCACTACACCACCGTGCCGCCCTCCCTCAGAACATGATAATCGAAATCAAGATTCAAATATTAACTCTTACTTGTGTGAACCTGTGACACAAACAGGCTACTTTAGCACCAGTTAGCTAGTCATATAGCTGGGATAGCTAATGCTAATGTTACTATTCTAGCTATATTTATGTGAAGATCACATATGGATGATATTGATGATGGTAAATTGAGTCTGAGATCCAGAATTCCATCTTGTGTCTATCTGTAATGAATTCAGGCTAGTTTAGTAGCGAATAGCTAGCTGGATAGCTAATGTTAGTGAAATTGTCCTGCTTTAATCGTATGAGAACAAGGTTTATCAGAAGATTACATATGTAATACTCAAGAAGTTGAAATTGTTTGTTTGATAGGTTGTAAGGTTTAGGTTTATAAATATGACAGAGTCCACGGTTGTTCTATTAGCATTGATGCTAAGTGCAATTTTAGCTACAGAGAGTATTTTCCTCATGATTTATTAACAGAGCTGAGGTAAATGTTGATATTCTTGATAGTTTTGTCTTATTTTCAGTCTTCATTCTTCCTAATAAAAGACTTAACTTGTGTGTGCCAGATAACAAAACTGTTAGCCTCTGTACTTAGTGCTGATATTTCCTAGTGGCCTAGCAACAGTCTTTCTGGAGGTTTTTTAAATATTTATTTATTTAATTTTCATATCCATGTATATTCATAAACTCCTGGCCTTTTTTAATGAGGGTAAATGTGTGACGATGTTCTTACATTGTTTTTTAAAATGGGATAAAGTTAAAGTCAAATGGCTACGGAGTGCAGTGTTTCTGAAATGAAGCATTTCAGTTGCGCAACGAACTTTGTTTGTGTGTGTGTGTGTGTGTGTGTGTGTGTGTGTGTGTGTGTTTAATGTAAGTCTGGGGTGTCTCTGATGGTCTGTCTGGCTCGTGTGTCCATCAGTGTTGTCCCTGAGTTTAATGCCATTACATCAAGCCACTTACTGCCATTCCCATGTGTAAATTTGGACCCATCCTCTCTCTCTCTCATGTACACACACACACACACACACACACACACACACACACATTACTCTCTGGAAGTGCAGGTCAGCGAGCATATGTCAGTGTTGGTTCAATATTCCGGCAGCTGCCTATGATCTTCCAGCCTGAGTGAGGCACTTTATAGATCTGACCCCATGTGAGTGGGTACATACACTTAAGCCTAGTGATAATGTTTATTACCGGATACACACACACACACACACACACACACACACACACACACACACACACGCATCTCGTCCTTGTCTTCACCCCTCAGGGCTGCATAATAACCTCCTATTTTTTTTTTTCCAGTTTCTGTTTTGTAGCTCCAGCCTGTGAATATTAATAAAGAGAAGGGAACGAGAACTTCTTCTCCTTCTGTTTACTCCGCTGAGGGAAAGACAAAGGTAGATTGGAGTGTTTCAAAGCATTTATGCGCTGAAAAGATTCATCATATTCACTGCTTTCATACAGTAATTATGTCAGGACCAGCGAAATCCACCATAATGCGAGTATTAGGAGAATTTTTGGAGAACATGTTCATTCCTTGTCAAACATCCAAGATTATGATTGATGTTTGGGGGGATGTGATCATTGACCATGCTATGGTTGTCGGTTTGTGGTTTGAGAATTTCAGGAACTGCAGATTTCCTTGGATTTTCACCACACAACACTTGCTAGAGTTTACACAGAATGCTGTAATAACAAACAAACAAACAAACAAACAAACAAACAAACAACACCCAGTGAGCAGCAGATTCCGAAGGTTGAAGGTTATGAAGCTCCTGATGTTGCTTAACACTTGTTAAAATTAAAGATGAGGCTTTTCAGTGACGAATCATTTTAGTCTGGTCAGTTAAATGATTCGTTCACGGAATCGTTTTGTTGCTCTTGATCTTATAACTGTTTAATGAAGGCAGACACCAAACATTATAAGTGATATAGCAAATAGATGTTACTTTGAGTAACTTTATAATATATTTATTTGTCCGTGTTAAGAACGCTAAAACCACATGCATTGAAATATTGGAAATCTCCACTTCTCACTGAATGAACCTGAACAGGACTCTTTTAACTCACTGACTCATCTGATTCCTTAAATGAGCGATGAATGAACCTCTGTCATGGCCAAATGATTCATTGATTCAATATTTGAACTGCTGACCTGCCAAACAACAAAGAAGTGAAGTAAATGATTCACTGATTCACACGGCGCAGGTTTAACATGCACACAACTGCAAATAGATTTGACAGAAGTAAAAAAAAAAAAGGATTCACTGATTCAGGCACCTTTGAACAAGTAAACAAATCTTGGTCATAACACGAAAGGATTCACAAGGAGTACGGATCAGGTTTGCAGTTATGAATATGAACGGGAATAATTGTTTGTTGTGCACTTTTCAGTTTTGTGCTTTAGAAACGAATGAACGTCACTGATTCATTCATTGTAGTGATTCGTGAATCGTGAAGAGTGAATTGTTTGAGAATAAAACAATGTTGTCCCTGCAATCTTTGTTTAAATTTGTTTAAACCTATGGTCAGAAGTGTTTTGTTGATAAAGGAGGTCAGAGGAGAGGGTTCAGGAACACTACAGTATCTCAAATAAGCACGTTTTACAAACGTGGTGAGCAGAAAAGCGTCTCCGAACACGCAACACATCAAGCCTAGAGGAGGATGGGCTACAACAGTAGAAGACCACACCCACATTCCATGCCTTACAGTTCGTCAAGTTGGAGTAATGATGATCTTATCATTACAGACAGGAACAACGCTGTCAGAAATAGGGGTACAGTAGGAGTCCATTTCTGTCCCCCAAGGTACAATCTGCTCTAATGTACCCTTTACAGCTCATTATTCAACCTCAAGGTAACTGTATGTTCCTTTTTAGGGCCAAAAAGGTCCATATATGTTCCCAAGCAGTAAATAAAGGGCACCAATAAGTACCTTAGAGGGTACTGATCCAGTGACAAGCCATTGTACCCTGAAAGGTACAATAATATGTACTTATTGACTGAGTGGGAGGGCCGGATGGGAAAATATTTGGCTCGAGGTCATCTCGTACGGACCGAGCACAGCAACAAATGACCAAGAGCCAAATATTTTCCCGTCCGGCCCGACCTAACTCAGCCAGTAAGCATTTTATCATTTGACCCTTTTTAACTAACATAGACAGTGGAAAACAATGAACAATGGTGTGTGAAAATCTTACTGTTGTTGCTGTCAAGGTAGCGTTGAATACTTCGTGAAAAGGAAGACAAAGTGTCAGGTTCGTAATCTAAATTTCCTTTTATCTTCGCTTGCATGTAGAAACTCCATAGCAAGCTGTCCAGCTCCTTAGAGGGGACGACTGTTATGTCTCTTTCCTCCTTAACTTCAGCAAAAAATCTTTTGAAAACGTTCACATTGTACTTTTTTTTTAAATGGTGTTTTCTTGTTGTTGTCCCTGAATAAACAAGTTAATTTCTTCACTCGGGCGGCACGGTGGTGTAGTGGTTAGCGCTGTCGCCTCACAGCAAGAAGGTCCGGGTTCGAGCCCCGTGGCCGGCGAGGGCCTTTCTGTGCGGAGTTTGCATGTTCTCCCCGTGTCCGCGTGGGTTTCCTCCGGGTGCTCCGGTTTCCCCCACAGTCCAAAGACATGCAGGTTAGGTTAACTGGTGACTCTAAATTGAGCGTAGGTGTGAATGTGAGTGTGAATGGTTGTCTGTGTCTATGTGTCAGCCCTGTGATGACCTGGCGACTTGTCCAGGGTGTACCCCGCCTTTCGCCCGTAGTCAGCTGGGATAGGCTCCAGCTTGCCTGCGACCCTGTAGAAGGATAAAGCGGCTAGAGATAATGAGATGAGATGAGATTTCAGCTTGTTCAGTTAGGTCTGTGTCTGAAATCATCTAGATAATAAAATTCACTTTTACTGTGCTCAGTCGAGTCGTTCATTTTTTCAAACTAAATTCAGAGCAAAATAGGAAGCGAGGGAAACGGGTTCAGGGCTGCGTATGGATTTTTCCGGACTGGATTCAAAAATCCGTATCTGCCCAGTCACGTGACTTTTCCCAGTGGTTTTATTAAGAGCACATGCACGGGTCTGAACGGGTCATATGATAATGGACTTTATTTTCTGACAGTGTAGGCTATAGATTATAAGAGAGTATGATTTCAGAATGACACGTTGGGTCAAAAGAAACGTTTATTCATAGCTACATTATTAGATTGAACTCTGTAGTTTAGTGTTTTCTAAAATGACAAATATCTCTATATTCCTGTTCATCCCTCTCTCACACTCAGAATGTACTGTGGATTATATGGCACACATTGTAGATCGTGTGTGTGTGTGTGTGTATTTCAGTGATATGGCAACACGACCTCCTGATCTCTGAGTCATTTGCGTATTTTATTATTATGATTATTATTTTTTTGTAAACCTTTTAAACGCTGGTCAGATTGCACACTTCACACACTTCGGCCATTATTTCCTGCTGTCCTAACTCTGTGTGTATATCCTGTGTTACTCTGTGTGGTGTGTGTGGGGGTGTGTGTGGGGGTGTGTGTACTTAGCATGACCTGTAGACTCTGATCTCTCCAGCTGCTACACACTAGGAGCATATGTTCCTTTTTGTGTGTGTGTGTGTGTGTGTGTGTAGGGCTCGTTATTTATTTGTGCTATTACGGTACGATTTAATGCACCTGCCTCACTCTTTATTTCAGAGCTATAGTAGTATATTATAAACAGGCATTATTATATAGTCAGGATTATTTGTTATGATTATTTACAATTTAAATCAAAATTCTATCCCTTTAATAAACAGTAAACAACATGTTTTTCCTTGTACAATACGTGTAAGTAGTTGTTAATCTATTTAAATGCGGAGTAAACACACAGTTTGACTTAAATAAGGAATAAAACAGTCAGTGTCAAGCTGTTATTGGAAAATAATCAGCGATGTTATTATTGGTGGGATGCGGTGTGACATGAAGTGGTGTTATGACATCACACCTAAGTTGATCTTTTTCCAAAAGCAGCACACCATGAAGCGTTTTTTTTTTTTTTTTGGTTTATTTTTATACCACAGTAAAGCCAAAACTCAAACAATTACATAGCTCTATTGTATCAAGCTAAATATGCTAGAGTTAGCTACTAGATAATTACCACCTGTAGTCTTTTTCCCTACAGTTAGCTATTAGCTAATTTCCATCTGTAGTTTTTTCCCCGAGAGCTAGCTACTAACTAATTTCCACCGCCAGTCTTTTTCATGAGATCTAGCTACTAGCTAATTTTCACTTCCAGACTTTTTCACCATCTGCAGTCTTTTTTTCCCTAGAGCTAGCTACTAGCTAATTTCCACCTGTAGTCTTTGACACTAGAGCTAGCTACTAGCTAATTAATTCCCATCTGTAGTTTTTTTCCCTACAGTTAGCTACTTGCTAATTTTCACCTCCAGTCTTTTTCACTAGAACTAGCTACTAGCTAATTTCCACCTGTAGTCTTTTTTTCCCAACAGCTAATTTCCATCTGTAGTCTTTCTCCCTACAGTTAGCTACTTGCTAATTTTCACCTCCAGTCTTTTTTCATGAGAGCTAGCTACTAGTTAATTTCCACCTGTAGTCTTTGACACTTGAACTAGCTACTAGCTAATTTCCATCTGTAGTCTTTTTCCCTACAGTTAGCTACTTGCTAATTTTCACCTCCAGTCTTTTTCCCTAGAGCGAGCTAGTAGCTAATTTCCAAATGGACTCTTTTCCACTAGAATTAGCTACTAGCTAATGTCCAACTGCAGTGTTTTCACTAGAACTAGCTACTTGCTAATTTCCACCAGTCTTTTTCACTAGAGCTAGTTTCTAGCTACTAGCTTCTTACCATATTTCAAAATATGCAAATTTTTAAGCACATTGTAAATTTTTATTTTGTATCTCATCCAGCCGTAAGGTGAAACAGGACAGAAGTGAACTGTTTGTGAGTGCGTTTGTACTTTTGATTGTGATTGCCAACAAATGTTCACATTACCATTGAGAATCAATAAACAAATGCGTCTTGATGTGCATGTGTGTGTGTGTGTGTATATATGTGTGTGTTGAACTTGTTGATATATTATTGATGGTCACTTCATGGTTCATGCATTCACATATTTTGTTGATGTAAATAATTCAGTGTGCACTCTGTTGAGCAGAGTGTATACACGCCTGAGTCAGCAAAGGCATCCCTCAGGGGTGTGTATACGGACACTTGTGTGTGTGTGTGTGTGTGTGTGTGTGTGTGTGTGTGTGTGTGTGTGTGTGTGGATGGTGTAAGCTCTGATGTGTGTGTGTGTGTGTGTGTGACTGAGAAGAGCCCTTTTTTCCTCTACAGAGACTAGGCTTTTCCATCAGGGCTCACCCTGATGACGCTTGTAGGGAGGGCGTGCGTGTATGTGCGTGTGTATGTATGTATGTGTGTGTGTGTATGTGTGTGTGTGTTTGTGAAACTCCTCCATGTCTGGGCTTGCGCTCAAGGCACATCGGGTATTCTGTGTGGAAAGGGTCAGTGGATATCTTTCCACTGTTTATGAAGTTAATTCTGTATCAGAGTGCTTTGGTGGAAGTTTGCGTGTGTGTGTGTGTGTGTGTGTTGCAAGTTCAGCATGGAGAGGTATTCAGAAGGGACTATGTGTTGTGCCGTGTGTATTAAAGGAATATATTCTCAAGAGGAGGGGATTTCTTCCTTCACTCCCACTCCCACATGCTGTACTCATCTGCAAAACACCACACACACACACACACACACACACACGCACATTCATATAAACATCCATTCTCATATACCTCCTCACGCAGACAGACATCCTTTATCTCTCTCTCGCTGATCAATGAGTCTGTGTGTGCTGTGAGATTTATTTTCCGGCAGCTCGGACAGAGCAGCGTTTTTTAACAGACAGTAACTCAGGCCGAATGGACAAACAGAGTCAGCCATTCATCTCCTTAAGCTCCGGCTCTCGACACACACACTCTCCACCTTTGTCCTATAGACACACAAAGCAGCCATGACACCATCTAATCCAACAGATGATTTCACAGAGACACCATGACCCCCCTTTACTCTGCGTCATGGGCATCAGGATTACACCCGGGTTTGGATTATCCACGTAAACCTGGAGGTGTAAATGAGGGCTGAGTTCCCATTTACACTTTTTTGCATATTTACACATATTGTATCTGGATGTATAATGATCAGATTGGCTGAAGATTAAAGGTAGACTGCCTTTCAGATTTTTCAAGTAGAGGTAATAAAAAGAATTTTCCCAACGCCCTATTATTTTTGTTTACTGACTGAAAGCTACTGAATTCGAATCACAGACTTCCAATTTTATTCGTTTTTTAAAAAATAGAGCAATTAATGAATTTATCTCCACGTGGCCCTAAATTCTCTGCTATTTTTTCCTGCTTCACCATGACCCAATTCAAGATACTACGTCATGAGTCACGTGGTGGGCTTTCCCTGTTTGCATAAGGCATTGTGGGATACAAATTTGAAACAGGAGAGAAAAATGGAGGATGTGAGTGTGCGAATGAAACGTGAAAGAGCGACTACAGTAACAGAAAGAAAGCGAGAAGAAAAGACGTTATGTTCTATACGAAGGAAAGGAAACGCAGGACCAAACTAATAAATATGGGCGCTCAGCGAGCACCTCGGTGTGATCAGCTGTTTGTTTAGCGACAGAATGATGGAACTGTCAGTGCACGCTCAAAGGTAAACCTGTAGATGGCAGTAATGCAACACTGTGGATGCCAGCTGCCATAAAATCCAACGTTCCACCATTTTCAGCACATTTCCAACATTTCACGTTGATGCAGCATGATTTTGCGTAGTTTTTAACTAGCTTTAGCTTTTCAAAAACAAAGTCATTCGTGAAATAAGTAGTACATTAATTGGGCTAGCTCACCCGTCACCATTTTCGAAGATATTTTCTCAAAATAGATATATTTTAAAATCTTTTGACCAATCTGTTCCATTTTCTTATGGTCCCTTCTACGTCTAGGTTGATACTCGAGTCCTCATAACCTTCTTCCGTGATGATGTCCTTCATTTCTATTGGTGAAGGTTTTTTGTAAAGGCTCGGTGTTCAAGAGACAATAGCGGTTATGTGGTTTTAAAACACAATAATGTCAACAAAAAATAACAAATTGAATTATCAGCTCTTTAACGTTACGCCAGGAGCTGTGTATTTATACTTTTACGATGCTAGCCCAGGATAGCTAGCGGTTATCTAGCTAGCCTGACTGCACATTGAACTACGAGACTCTTAATCCTGAAGAAATTCGATGATGGATGATTTCCAAGAATATTTGATCATTTCTAAAGGAACAATGTGTACTCTCTGGGGAACGTGTCCAATGGACGCGCCACAAGTGCGTAATCATTGATATGTCGGCATTTTCTGTGAAGAGATGATTAGTTAAGTTTTGTGGAAGGAGTCTCCAGTGTCAGCACTTTGTAACTGCTGTCACTTTTATACGTTTTCTGATACGAGAAATCTTTGAACTTTGTGGTTTCTTTGTGAGATGATGTTTTTATCTTGCGAACTTCAAGAGAGACAAAGAAAGGATGGCGAGGTAACGGCCGTTCATAACTTCTATAACGTGAGTGATCGCTGGAAATCTGTGGATGTTTTAGGTGGTTTGTAAGTAAATGAACAACAAGAAAAAAAGAACTGAGCTGAAGTAGAGAGGATAAAAACAGCCAGGTCCTTCACCTCACCCTCATTAATCCCTTCATCGACAGAAATCTCATTAGTCGTATTAAGAAGTTAGAGGATAGAAGTATGATAGTTTCCAGGCGTGGTAAGCATCAATACTTCTGCAGCCAAGAAAAAGAAGGACGTTTCATAAATCCGTTCCTGGATTGATGGTGTAATGTGAGGAGAACGGTTTGTCGGTGCCAAAAGTAGGAATGTCAGGAGCCAATATGCCAACTGGGGACTGTGGAGGCTCCGACTGTGTGCTGTACGCTCAAGTCTAACTAATTAGCTTGCACTTTGCTGCGCTGCGGTTGCCCTTCTCTGCTCGGAGAGGTAGCTCCTTCCCTGCAGAGTAGTGTGTGTACCTGGAGCCAGCAAATCCCATGGCTCTGGGGAAGAGCTGCAGTTTACCGGGATGTAGTGTGCTTTAGTGCAACAAACAAGGTGATTGTACAAGTGCAGCTTTATAGTATATGTGTGTGTATATTTAACAGTTATCCCATAAATCGAGTCGTACATGAGCTGATAGCGCTATAATGCATGTACAATGAGGTTGAGTGGAATGTTTTATTCTATCCACATTCAGTGGATTTTGAGAAACAACATTTTTATTTTTATTTTTTGCAAATTCGATAAATAAAAACTTTATACAAAACATCCGACAAAATCATTTCCGCTTAGAATGTAAACAAACCGGCGAAATGACAGGAGCAATTTGTGAAAAATGCGATAATAATAATTCTTGAAAATGTATAAAAACATACGTTCTTACCATCAAATATTTTTATCCCATATTTTGTTGTTTGGGTTTTTTTTTTGTATTTTTTAGGAGGTTTTGTTTTCAAGTATTTTTTATTTCGTCCTCAGTTGGTTCAGTAACATGCGCCGCCATTTTCTTTTCTTCTTTTTTTTTATGGTTGGCAAACCAACTTAAAGGTCCATTACCGCCACCGACTGGGCTGGAGTGTGGAACAGGAGATTTTGGGGAGGGGACATACAACCTATATTCTTTTATTTAGCTATTTCTGTTTCTTTTAAATACTTGATAACAAAGTGCTATATCTGACTTAATGCGTGCTGCCATTTTGATTTTCTCTACTCCCAGTATATGAGCTGATATCCTAGTAGTAGAGGAGCCATTCAGAGTGTGCAATTGCTCGTATCCAGTGAATGTGGACAGAATAAATATACATATATGCACTTTATTAGGAACACCCATCCACCTGCTGTTTGTTTGATGCAGTTCTCTAATCAGTCAAACCCTTGATGCATCAAATCACGTAGATACAAATCAAGAGCTTCAGTTAATGTTCACAATGTTCAAACATCAGAACGGAGAAAATTGTGATCTCACAGTGAAGTGTGAGTTTCTTTCACTGTGGTATGGGTGTTGGTTTGAGCCAGATGGTGGTTGGTGGTTTGAGTATTTCAGAAGCTGCTGATCTCCTGGGGTTTTCACACACAGCAGTCTCTAGAGTTTACACAGAATGGTGCGAAAAGCAAAAAACACTGAGTGAGCGAGCGACAGTTCTGTGGGTGGAAACAAACGCCTTGTTGATGAGAGAGGGTCAGAGGGAAATGGACAGATTGGTTCGAGCTTTTTTGCCAGGAAGGATATAGTAACTCATATAATCACTCTTTACAACCGTGGTGAGCAGAAAAGCATCTCAGCATGCAACAGCAGAAGAACGCATTGGGTTCCACTCCTGCAGCCAAGAACAGGGATCTTAGCATCAACAACAAGTTCCTCATATATAATATACTAGTATGTGTGTCCATGAAAGCTATTCAAATAGTTGGAAATCGATGCTACTCTGGTCAAGGCTCTTAGCAGCACGTTTTTGCTGTGTTTTCCCCTGTAGAGATGGTTTTCCATATTTATTAATGTTTAAACATCCCAGAGTCTCGAGAGATCAATTAATAGTTTCGATAGCAGAACAAGCAGGCTTTGGCTGGCTGAATATTGAATCTTGGAGCTGTGGCTTGTCTTGATGGTTCATCCTCCACTGCGCCAGTGTGTCTGGTGTAATTTGGGAAGAAACATCCATAAACAGTTTCATTGTAAAGGCCTTCGTGGCTCGGCTGTGAGGGCGTCAGGTAATAAATCAATCCTCCGGTAAAGGCTTGCAGGTAAACATCCTGATGTAATCAGCGTGTACGCTTGCTGGGAACCTAATGTTCAAATAGAGGATCTGCTCTGCACTGAGAGTCTCTAATGCTGACACAGGAGAGTTCTGAGCTAATTGGGAAGAGGGCTCTGTGTGTGTGTGTGTGTGTGTGTGTGTGTGTGTGGTGCTTTTACAGTGTTTAACTCTTTGATGGTTGGAAATGCAGCAGATAATAACCAGGGTGGATACAGAAACACTGGTTCACTGCTATCGGAGTAATACATAACAGGGTGTGCTGTGCTCGGAAAATAATCAACTACAAGGTGTTGTGATGTTGGGATGTGACCCAACGTGAACCAAAGTTAATAGTTTTCCGACAACAGCATGTCCTGAAGTGTGTTATTCCTCTTATAATTGTCAGTGATTAGACATTTTTTAATGTTATCCTTAACGTTGTGGAACATCCTCGAGACAGATTAGTTCCTTATATTCTCGGAGCTATAAGCTGTTTTTCAATCACCGGCCTCTCGTATTTTCTCACTCTTGAGGTTAATTTGATTTTAAAAAATGCAGCTTAAACCTCTGACTTAAGCAAGACTGTGCTAAGAAAGAGGCACTTCATTCAGAGACATTCGGATTCATAATGTTTGGTTCTCATGTGTCAAGGTTTGAAGCAAAACCTCTGCTGGATCTGACAAATAATCATCATCAAACGTCCAGGGTTGTTGTCTGCATGTTGATTGTTTATTGTGATGTGAATCAGGGTTTTAACCCTCTGGGGTTGAGAGCTTCTCTGGCGAAGCTTGGCAGGTTTAGAATGAGTCGCTCATGTATTTAGATAAATATCTCCGTGAGGTTTTTTTTAATCATGCAAGCATGATAAACATATTGACAGAAACTGTATACTTTACACTTTCCTATGTGCCCACTGCCAAATTATATTATATTTTTTAAATTACCTAAATTAGATGAAACATAAAACTTGTCACCTTCCTCAGTCACACCGGAGTCGGAGCGCTGAGCGCCCACTTACACATTCATAAAAGACTGTTCCCATGGTAACGGCATGATCATCACTTTCACTCTTTCGGTTTCAGTTGGTTTCTCTTTCGCAATGGGAACGCCCACCATAAACAGGATAAAATCTGTCAGACATAGTTTAGGCTATTTGGAGGTAAAACTTGCTGTGAGATGGCATGCAGATTTTACACGCTTCAGATGATTCAGAGCAGCGATTCAATTCATGATTCATTTCATGATTCAAGACAGCCATCCAATTTCAGGACAGTGAATCAATTCATGATTCAGTTCATGATTCAGGATGAGCGGTGCCTTTTTTAAATTTATTTATTTATTTTTACTTCGACTCGATCTGGCCGAACATCAACTCCAGTAAGTGTAAATATTTCTTCTATTTATTATGATCAGATCGGTTGATATGCGTGTGCTGTAGTGCATACACAGGGAAAATGACTGAGCAGTTTTCCAGAGTTAAAAGTATTTTCCTCAAAAATAGTTAATTTTGCTCTATTTTGAGTTTAGAGAGTAAAATTTGGAGTGGGAGTGGCAGCAAAATTACAGAGTAATTGTGTAACAGAATAACAGAATTAACTGTGGCTCTGAAATGAGTAAAATAGTACAAGAGCTCATTTCAAGACACACTGAATCGAGTCAAATACCAAAAATAAAGTCAAATAGCAGATAAATGAAGATGTTGTAAAAATCAGTTTTAGAACTGTGTTGGGGTGGCACGGTGGTGTAGTGGTTAGCGCTGTCGCCTCACAGCAAGAAGGTTCTGGGTTCGAGCCCCGTGGCCGGCAAGGGCCTTTCTGTGCAGAGTTTGCATGTTGTCCGCGTGGGTTTGCTCCGGTTTCCCCCAGTCCAAAGACATGCAGATTAGGTTAACTGGTGACTCTAAATTGAGCGTAGGTGTGAGTGTGAATGGTTGTCTGTGTCTATGTGTCAGCCCTGCGATGACCTGGCGACTTGTCCAGGGTGTACCCTGCCTTTTGCCCGTAGTCAGCTGGGATAGGATCCAGCTCGCCTGCGACCCTGTAGAACAGGATAAAGTGGCTACAGATAATGAGATGAGATGAGAACTATGTTGGAATGTTTGAAAAAAAATGACCTTATCCCATTTTGACTTGACCTGATGGGATTAAGAGTTGGCAGTGGGAAGGGTTTTCACTCTTCTCATTGAATGGAATGGAATTTTTTTACTCTTATCTTTGAATACCCCTCCGACTGGAACAGGAGCTATTGGGGGGGGACTATATTTTTTAGGTATTGCTGTTTCTTTTAAATACTTGATGTGGATAGATTAATACTTGTTTTTAGGCTCAGCAGTAGTTTCACACAAATCTCTCACTCTGGATGGTTTTTGTCTGTATTTTAGTCTGTATTTACTGTATCTGATATATAACTCCACAACTCTGAGGGTATAAGCGAATAAGGAGAGTTAGGCGATAACATTTCTCTCTCTCTCTCTCTCTCTCTCTCTCTCTCTCTCTCTCATCATCTCTTCTCCATCTCGCTCTATTCTGATCTATTCATCACACTCCTGCTGCAGTCAGAGAGGTGGAAGGCACTGAGGTGTGTGAGCCTTTAGATCAGTGACCCAGTAAATTCACACCAACACCCGGCCTCCTCCATCCCACCCCAGGGAGCGCAACGAATCAGCCCATGAGTGTGTTTGTGTGAGTGTGTGTCAAAGCTAGGTATGATTGGTTGGTGTGTGGGGGGACCTGATTGCAGCATTGAGCTTTCCTTCTCTCGTTCTCACACCACGATGAATTGGAGGGCTTTTCCAAGGATGAAGGAAAGCTGTGGACTCAAATAAGCAGTTTTGCTCAATTGATTTGAATTATACAGGGTTGTCAGCAAGTAAGCATCAGAAAAACAGCTTGGCAAATAACAAATTATGCCACGGTGCTCAGTGAAAGGGAATTGACGGAGCTCTCGGTTCAGCGGTGAGCAAGGGCAGTAAATAAAAGTGGTGGGTAACACACCCAGTTTGTTGTTTTTGAACACTGTCAAATTAAGTCAGACATCCTTCTTGTAGTGTATTTTGTCATCATTGTCAGTGCTGAAACCAATCTGGACTTGAGGTGAACCCTGTTTGGTTGACTTGGCCAGAATTTCAGCAGCAGGGTGGCCAGATCCTTTCTGTGCCCTCACACACACTCATTGGTCAATTTAGAGTAGCCAGTTAACCTAACTGCAGGTCTTTGGACTATGGGAGAAAACCGTAGCACCCAGAGGAAACCCACGCAGACATGGGGAGAACATGTAAACTCCACACAGAAAGACCTCCATTAGCCACTGGGCTCAAACTCAGAACCTTCTCGCTGTGAGGAAACAGTGCTAACCACTACACCACTGTGCCGCCCTGTAGGTGCCCTATTTAAGAAACTAGAATTCAACAATTCAACTTTTTCATTCCTGAATTTTCGTACCTTATTTAGCAGAAAATTGTCACTTACACGGTGGACGTTTTCTATCAGGAGACATTATTATTTATTTAACATTTAGGGAAGGAGTCTCCAGTGTCAAATCTATGACAGCTATGTAACAGTCATCCAAAAATTGGCTTACTAATGTCAAGAGAGAAAAAAAAGAAGCTGGTCAGTGAACAATTGTTTATCTCTGTTGTAACGTAAACGAGAACAGGAGCTAACTTAATCTTACATTAGATGTAAATAGAAATGGACAAAAAGTATAATGTGTCATTGTTTAATGAATGAAACATGTACTCGTTGAGAGGAATAAAACAACACTTCACAACATGCAATTGTAGGAAAGTGATGCTAAGAGTAACTCCACCCATTAGGCTTATAGGCTTTGCTTGGGCCCCGTCCAAATTGATAATCACATCATCAGTTTTTCTTTGGCTAATCAGACACAAGCTACGCCAGAGCAGTTGGGTGCTCAAGGGCACTTCAGCCAGTCCTGTTGGTCCAAGGACTTGAACCAGCAACCTTTTGGTCCCAAAGCTGCTTCTCTAATCATTAGGTCATGGCGTCCCTTCAGGACGTGCAGTTGTAGGAAAGTGATGGTAACAGTAACTCTGCCCATTAGGCTTATAGCAGCTGTTGTAACTAAATAATTACTATAACAGGAAAAATTAATAATAAAACTCATCCAGTACACCACGCCTGGGGACCACTTGTTGCTCCAAAAGTGTGAGAGAGGTTCGGAAATGATGATTGACATCTGTGTTTCCTTGATTGATCATGTGACATGTTTATGTGAAATAAGCTTCGCCTGCTTTAATGAGAAAATACAAACTCACTGCTATTTCCTGACAACTTTAAAACACACACACACAGGAAAACAGCTTGCTTAACCTTGACTTTTTTTTTTGTTGTTGTTCATCTTCCCTTCCTTACTCAGCCTCTCACACCCCTGTTTCCATGGTGATAGTGCCAATGCAGTTTACTTCAACCGGAGTCACACCGCTCATCAGAGCAGCATCCTATGAGTGCTTGATGGAGACTCTCTCTCTCTCTCTCTCTCTCTCTCTGAAACACACACATGCATACTTTAACACACACACACACACACACACACACACACACACACACACACACACACACACACACACACACCCATCCGCCTCCACATCCCAGCAGCCAAAGCTCTCGTCACTGTGGCAGTGTAAAGTGTGTGACAAGAACACACTGTCTACAGGTGTACTGTGGGAGATAGCAGGTGATGGACTCCCGTAGTGTCTCCTGCCTCCTGAGATAAGGCTGCTTTCCTGATTCCAACCAGGACAGGAGCTTGTGTCCCAGAATTCCCTGTGCAGCCTTCTAATGCTCAAGAGGGTGGCGGCCATGTTCCTGACGGATTCTGTTTCAACGGATCAGCCAGACGTGGAAATGTTCAATGAACACTTCTGCCATATATATACCTACATTTTTTTTTCCTTTTTCCCATTTTCCATCTGTGCGCTTGTCCCTTTCTGATGACATCACAGCTCGGCACCTGTTTGTTCCTGCTGGTGCAGAGCTGGAGAATCGTCTCATGTCTTCTTTTTTCTTCTCTTACCTTCTGTGCTACCTTTCTCTCCTTCCTTTAAGCTGAAGGAGGTATGTTAGAAGCTCAGCAGCACATCGTCTCCTCTTCTCCGTCTTCACCATGACCAGCCTGGCTTGATATCCTTTTTTAAAAATTTTTTATTCCTCCATCCTCCTTCATCTTCTTCAATCTCAGCCAAGTGAGCCATGCTACATATCTTATGCTGGCAATCCTGCTGGCAATTATAACAATTACAGCCAGTTTTAGCACGGTTTTCACACACGCACACACACACACACACACACACACACACACACACACACACACACACACACACACACACACACACACATGAAATGTGCACTACAGTCTCTGTGCCAGAGTTTTATTTGCTGGAACGCCGCAATGCACAGTGTTTAATTAGAACTAAGCAGGCGGTGTTTGTTTAATCTGTACTCTGCAATACTCATTTAGTTCCCCTCCACCCACTCCCCCCCCCCCCCTTTTCCCTCCATCTTTCTCTTTCTCGCTCCAGTCCCAAAGTGTATATTGGATGCACTGTATCTCTGTGCCTCCAGTATTTTAAGCCCGAGACTTGTATCTCATCAGGGACGACATGATCCACATCTCAAGATCATCCATACACACACTTGGCTGCAGCGTTAGTATCACGAAGTAATACTAAACCTACATACAGAAATAAAGGTGCTGTAGAGGTACAGTTTCATTCCCGAAGGCATAAACAGCATAATTGTACCTTCAGAAATGCAGCACTGGTCCTTACGGTACAATTAAAAGGCTTTTAAAGGTACGCTGTATTCACTTTCCCAAGGAACTAAAGGTTACTTATCATTGGCAAAGCAGTTGTACCCTGAAAAGTGCCCTTTTTTGCTGCTTAATGGGCTGATTGTTGATATGCTACATGGTATCTTGTATCCCTTTAATATTTATCGTTCACCTGGAAATGTGGATAAAGTGGACATTTAAAAATGAGTAATGCATAACACATAATTGGAGTATTTAGAATTGAGGTAGACTGCATCACCTTTTCTCGGTAAAAAGATCTCATCTCATCTCATTATCTGTAGCCGCTTTATCCTGTTCTACAGGGTCGCAGGCGAGCTGGAGCCTATCCCAGCTGACTACGGGCGAAAGGCGGGGTACACCCTGGACAAGTCGCCAGGTCATCACAGGGCTGACACATAGACACAGACAACCATTCACACTCACATTCACACCTACGCTCAATTTAGAGTCACCAGTTAACCTAATCTGCATGTCTTTGGACTGGGGGAAACCGGAGCACCCGGAGGAAACCCACGCGGACAACATGCAAACTCCGCACAGAAAGGCCCTCGCCGGCCACGGGGCTCGAACCCAGAACCTTCTTGCTGTGAGGCGACAGCGCTAACCACTACACCACCGTGCCACCCCAACACAGTTCTAAAACTGATTTTTACAACATCTTCATTTATCTGCTATTTGACTTTATTTTTGGTATTTGACTCGATTCAGTGTGTCTTGAAATGAGCTCTTGTACTATTTTACTCATTTCAGAGCCACAGTTAATTCTGTTATTCTGTTACACAATTACTCTGTAATTTTGCTGCCACTCCCACTCCAAATTTTACTCTCTAAACTCAAAATAGAGCAAAATTAACTATTTTTGAGGAAAATACTTTTAACTCTGGGGGAAACCGGAGCACCCGGAGGAAACCCACGCGGACAACATGCAAACTCCGCACAGAAAGGCCCTCGCCGGCCATGGGGCTCGAACCCGGACCTTCTTGCTGTGAGGAGACAGCGCTAACCACTACACCACCATGCCGCCCCCGGTAAAAAGATATGCAATAAAAGTATAAAAGCGATATGTTTAAGGACACCTCACCAGCAAACTGCCCCCCCCATGTAGTTCTCTTAATTATCCAAAAGAACCCATGAACAATCCTTAATTATCCAATGGACCCTTTAAAGAACCCATGCAGAACCCTTAATGGTCCAAAGAACCATTAAAAGGAACGATGAAGAACCCTTAATTAAACAATGGACCCTTGAAAGAACCCATGAATAACTCTTAATTAACCAGCTTGAGTAACAATTCATTCTTGAGGAACTGTGTCACCATGCTCAGGATCATTGTGGGTCCAGAGTCTACACTGTGAGTACTGGGTGTGAGCAGTGGCAAAGCATTACTGTTAGAGCTGGAACTTGAGCTCAGCCAAAACTGAGCCAGACACCAAAACAGCAACAGGGTAAAGGATTTTGTAAGGGATTAGCAGCAGGCTATCAGGTCGCTCCGTTGTGTGAAGCTGTCGATGTTGATTTTAAAAGTAACTCAGGGAAATTAATACTTAAGTCTGAGTGAAATATACTGTAGTGAGCGTGCAGCGTGGTAGAAGAGTCTGGAGACAGAAATCTTAGTTTCTCAGTCGTTAGCCTGTAGTTCTCGATAGATAGCACTGACTTTACTGCTTTATCAGCATTCGCTAACACTACTGATGAACGCTACACCGGCTGGAAGGTGACTTCACTGCTGCGCTGATGGTGCCAAGTCGCAGTTAAAGAAACAGTCCACCGTACTTCCATAATGAAATATGCTCTTATCTGAATTGAGACGAGCTGCTCCGTACCTATCCGAGCTTTGCGCGACCTCCAGTCAGTCAGACGCAGTCAGACGCGCTGTCACTCCTGTTAGCAATGTAGCTAGGCTCAGTATGGCCAATGGTATTTTTTGGGGCTGTAGTTAGATGCGACCAAACTCTTCCGCGTTTTTCCTGTTTACATAGGTTTATATGAGCAGTGATATGAAACAAGTTCAGTTACACAAATTGAAACGTGGCGATTTTCTATGCTATGGAAAGTCCGCACTATAATGACAGGCGTACTAACACCTTCTGCGCGCTTCGACAGTGCATTGATACGGAGCTCAGATATCAATGCGCTGCCGAAGCGCGCAGAAGGTGTTAGTACGCCTGTCATTATAGTGCGCACTTTCCATAGCATAGAAAATCACTACGTTTCAATTTGTGTAACTGAACTTGTTTCATATCACTGCTCATATAAACCTATGTAAACAGGAAAAACGCGGAAGAGTTTGGTCGCATCTAACTACAGCCCCAAAAAATACCATTGGCCATACTGAGCCTAGCTACATTGCTAACAGGAGTGACAGCGCGTCTGACTGCGTCTGACTGACTGGGAGGTCGCGCAAAGCTCGGAGAGGTACGGAGCAGCTCGTCTCAATTCAGATAAGAGCATATTTCATTATGGAAGTACGGTGGACTGTTCCTTTAAGCTCACGTTGGCCTTCGAGAAGGCCAAGGGCGATAAATTTTTGGTCCCTCCCACTATAAATCAAAATCTGATTGGTTAATTAATTAATCTGTTACTTCGTACCTAAACATACACTGCCATGGCCTTCTGTCCCAGCAATGAAGTCCGAACCAATGAGTGAGCAGCTCTAAACTCTTCTCAGCCTACAGACAACAAACAAAACAATCTCACTGGATAATTCGATTTTAATGTTTCCAGAACAGTAACCCTTTCATTTCTGAAGCACATTTGATAGAAAATGAGGCTGAATTAGAAGAGAATAATTATAATGCAATTATGAAAAAAATGAAAGAATGAAAGAAATTAATGATACCATTTGAAACGCTGATATGTTTGGGCTTCTCTGAAGGACTAGAAGGCCCTGACAGTTCCTTTCTGGGTGTGAGCCAGAAATAAACCTTAATTGTTCGCAGTTTTAGCGTCCGAGGTACGCTCAAAAAGTTCCAGGACTGTTCCTGTTGCGAAAGAACGGAGAGCAGTGAGGTCATGCGCACACAGCAGGTAGTAACTCTCGTGAGTCAGTATGCCACGTGATGTCATGCTGTCAACATCGGGACATGTGTTACATGTGCTTTTGTGACAACATACACGTGTGCATTTGCACCAAATATTGCATATCTACGGGTGATTTCGAGTCATGCTCCAATATTCGATTTTTTTTTTCCAGAATTTCTCACGTCTAGATATCTCCAAACGCGTTCGTGTTTGGCACCTGGCAGTGCTAACATGTGCTCGGCTCTCCAATGTTAATCGAGGCGATAAATAGAAAGCAGAAGGGCAGAAATGGCGCTTCTGACACATTTTATGAGATTGAGCGAGCTAAGTGTGATGAGATTTCTCTGTGTGTGTGTCGGAATGAGGCGCTCGAATTACCGAGACATTTGAATGACCAGACAAGCTTGTCAATTGGCGGGCCGTTGGTTCTGTCGCTGCCTGAATGTTTGCATTCAGCATTAATGGGGTTTAATGGATCTGAAGAGGCCTTTAAGCAGGAGAGCTTGTTTAAGAAAGTGCTGAAGGGCAGCGTCCAGCTGCCTGCTTTCTCTCTTTTCACACAAATGTGTTTACGCCTAAAGCCTCATCCTCGCTCGCTCCTTCTCTCTCACTCACTCTCTGGCTCATATAAATAAGTGATGAGATTTCATACCTCACCAACCTCGGGCACTTTTTACAAGTTCATTAATCACGATCCCCCTTCCTTTTTGTACGCACAGCAGATGTTTTGGGGTGGGATGTATTTTTCAGGGCCTTGTTCCTTTGACCCTTTTCATAGATCTTAGTCAGCAAACAGAAAGACAGAGAGAGACAGAGAGAGAGAGAGAGAGAGCACAAAAGCGAGCAGCGTGAGAGTGAAAAGAGCGAGAGGGAGCCCTAGTGAACAGCCGGGTCATGAAGAGGGGGGCATTGATCAGTTCAGAGCTCGGACTGTGTTGAATTATAAGAGCAGAGGCTCTGCTCGGAGCTTGTAAAACACAGTTAGAGCAGCTACGATCACGCCATGCCATCCAGTGCAGCCAGGAGCAGTGTGTGTACGCGCCCACACACACTCACACTCACATACACACTCATTCTTCTGTTTCTGACATGTACTACAGTTTGAAAGAGAATATGATATCAGCCAGAGCTGGAGAGCAAGAACTATGGCATATGTTCACAACTTATCTTTTCATCAGGCATCAATTGAAGAATGAATTTGGTAGTAATTCCCTCTCGGATTATCTTTCTGAGTTCACATGATGAAACACGCCGCTGAACTGAGGCTTTTTCTCATGGTGGAGGTTCTCAGCAAATACAGACATCATCTTCGGCTTGAGAAATGAACTCGGAAGGTTGTGATCTTCTTCTCTGTCCGGGATTATAACCCTGTCTGCCAAAATGACTTAAAATCAACTGTTTATTTTATTTTATTTTATTTATTTATGCAGTAAATAAGGAATAAAACACCTAGGGGCTGTGCGGTTATAGGAAGATAATCAACGGTGCAATAACTGATTAGGATGAATAGGATTATATGACAGGATTCTAACTATACCACAACAATTACAGGTTTATTTGGAAATATATTTATTAATGTACGGCACGTTATACTTTTTATCTGTTTATAGTTACATTTACGGTTGTACGCTTGTGTGTGAACAGTCGTTCATTCGACTGTTTGGTTTCTCTCCCTTGAACATGCAGTGATAAGTCAAAAAACATGCAGTGCATCATTCTACAATACATGGAACCTCAGACTGTTATACAGTTCAACATTGTCCTAAGAAAACCACGGAAGGTTCTCGTCCACCACAAAAGGTTCTCGTTCCTTCGTTTTAGTCAAACTGTATCGCTGTACTGCTTCTGTCCTGTGAGTTTGTACTGAAAAGCTGAAGAACTCCAGAACAACCCTGGGTTTTTAATTTTTTTTTAATTTTTTTAGTTTTATGTACGATGCAGATGTTCCTCCTCAATTGCATAATTTAAAAGAATACAGCTCTGAGAGATTTTCTCGAACATTTCCCAGAATGCACTGCAGCCAGGAAGACAGGAAGCATGAGAGTCTTTCCTGGTAATTTTGTTACCAGGAAATTCTTAATCTAGGAATTTCTGAAAATTTTCTTGAAATTTCAGATTTTAAAAAATTTTAATTTCTGAGTTTTTCATGCAGATTTGTGTCTTTTCATCTCAGGATTCATGCTTTTTTTTCCTCAGAATTTCTGTTGGGTTTATTTTTATTTTTATTTTTGAGTTTGTTCTCGGAATTTCTGGGATTTTTTCCACGAAAATTTGACTTTTTTAATCTTGGAATTTCTGAATTTTTTCTTGGAATTTCTGAGGGCTTTTTCTTGGAATTTGAGTTTTTTTCTTGGAATTTCTGAGGGTTTTTTGTGGAAATGTATGTCTTTTTTAATCTCTGAATTTCTGAGGGTTTTTTTCTCTGAATTTCTGAGTTTTTTTTCTTGGAATTTCTGAGATTTTTCTTGGAATTTTTGAGTTTTTTTCTCAGAATTTCTGATTTTTTTTTGCATGCAAATTTATGTCTTTATAATTTGGAAATATCAGAGTTTTTCCTCATAAATTTCCAAATTTAATCTCAGAAATTCTGATGTTTTTTCCTACCCCTGAATATTACCCCTCCCTCCTTTTTTTTCACCTACAGTTTCCCTAACACACTGTTGTATTTATGACCTGTTGCACAAACCCAGAATCGATCTGTTAGTCTGGGAAAAAATTATTGTGCATATTTGTTTTAAAAATAAATAATAAATAAAATGTATTCCATTTTTATAGTGCCTTTCTAACACTCGAGGTTGCCATACAAAAAATAAATAATGAAATAAAAAATGAGGAAAAAAGATTCATAATAAAGTGTAAAATCTTTGAAGAGAAGGTAAATTTTAACATTTTTTCTGGTAGACAGCCATGTCTTGTTTATGATCTTTCCTCACATCACATATTACATGTTTATCAGGAATGAATTGGAGACTCGGGAGTGAATTTAAAGGTATTTGTAGCTCCCCGAGCTCCTGAAGGCCGTGTAAATTCACTCTGAATTCTCTTTCACCCTGGGTTACTGTGGGTAACCAATAACATGTGGGTTTAGACATATTAGAGATGTTGGGGATCTCAGGGAGAACCTGAGGAATGAGAAGAGCAGAAAGTGGACTCCCATCGTCCGGTTCTGATAATAAAAGGAAAAGGGGGTGTGTTTACATTTGCACACTTTCCTATACAGCCTTTTGAATATGTTGTCTTCGGATGCAGCAGGATGACGTATTGATTCAATCAATCAATGGAGTAAAAGCCATAAGTGCTGTTCACTACTGTAATGGTGGCACTTAAGGAGGGTGGACCATCATTCCTGAACGAATACATCACCCCATCACCCCATCCCAGGGAGGGAGGGAGAGAGAGAATGCGGAGTGGCATTAAGGCTGACTCTGCTGTGTGTCTGCCTCCTTTCCTCTTTTGCGTTTTAATGATTAATGTGTGGCGAAGCAGGGGGTCCACTCCTTCATTATACCCCTCTCTCCTTCTCTCTCTATCCATCCTTCCAGCCGTTTCCTTTTGCGATTAATTCATTAGCCAAAGCTTTGTACTGTATGAATGTGAACACTCGCTGAAAAGGGCCTGTGAGTTTAACCAGATACAGTACACTGGGCTGAAAATTCCCTCCCTCTCTTCTTTCTTTCTTTCTTTCTTTCTTTCTTTCTTTCTTTCTTTTCAGTTTGTTTATTTCTTCCTTCACCCCTTCCTCTTTTTTCTTTCTTTCTTGTTTATTTCTTCATTCACTCTTTCCTTCCCTCATTTTTCCTTCCTTCCTTTGTTCATTTCTTTCTTTCTTTCTTTCTTTCTTTCTTTCTTTCTTTCTTTCTTTCTTTCTTATTTATTTCTTCCTTCATTCCTTCCTTCCCTCATTTTTCCTTCCTTCCTTCCTTCCTTCCTTCCTTCCTTCCCTTGTTCTTTCTTTCTTTCTTTCTTTCTTTCTTTCTTTCTTTCTTTCTTTCTTTCTTTCTTTCTTTCCAGTTTGTTTATTTCTTCCTTCATCCCTTCCTCTTTCTTTCTTTCTTTCTTTCTTTCTTTCTTTCTTTCTTTCTTTCTTGTTTATTTCTTCCTTCACTCCTTCCTTCCCTCATTTTCCTTTCTTCCTTCCTTTCTTTCTTTTTCTTTCTATTTTGTTTATTTCTTCCTACATTCCTTCCTTCCCTTGTTTTTTCCTTCCTTCCTTCCTTCCTTCCTTCCTTCCTTCCTTCCTTCCTTCCTTCATTTCTTTCTTTCTTTCTTGTTTATTTCTTCCTACATTCCTTCCTTCCTTCCCTTGTTTTTTTCCTTCCTTCCTTCCTTCCTTCCTTCCTTCCTTCATTTCTTTCTTTCTTTCTTTCTTTCTTTCTTTCTTTCTTTCTTTCTTGTTTATTTCTTCCTACATTCCTTCCTTCCCTTGTTTTTTTTCTCCTTCCTTCCTTCCTTCCTTCCTTCCTTCCTTCCTTCCTTCCTTCCTTCCTTCATTTTCTTTCTATTTTGTTTATTTCTTCCTACAATCCTTCCTTCCCTTGTTCTTTCTTTCTTTCTTTCTTTCTTTCTTTCTTTCTTTCTTTCTTTCTTTCTTTCAAAAGGAAAGGTTTCTCTCTCTAATTTTATTATCAACTCAATTTCCTGCAACAACGCACACGACAGTATTTACGTGGATGTGGACGTTTGAAAAGTCGATGTCTTATAACCTTCTGTCTCCAGACCTGACTTGAAGGAGGCTGTGTGTGTGTGTGTGTGTGTGTGTGTGTGTGTGTGTGTGTGTGTGTGTGTGTGTGTGTGTGTGTGTGTGTGAAAGAGAGAGAGAGAGAATAGTGATTATTTTTACAGTTAAGGGCTTAAAGTCTTCACATGGCCACAGTTGTGTTTGTTTTTCTCGGCCCTGCGGAGCTCTCACAGCACACAGGAGCTCGCTGGATCAAGGAGCTATTTTCACTCATCAAGCATTCATCATTTCAAAGCACCATCTTCAGGAAATGACTCAGTCGTGTGTGTGTGTGTGTGTGTGTGTGTGTGTGTGTGTGTGTGTGTGTGTCCTCTGCCGGAAGCCTTAACCTTTTGCTGCGATCCTCTAAGAGAAGGATCAGTTGCCTGACATGGTTTGTCAGTTGGTCTTTATTGCCTGCAATAACGGCTGAGCCACTTTTACAAAAGGAGCAATCGAGAGCTGGCCTGTAGGTGCAGAATTTCTCTGTGATTTCAGTCGAGAAGAACGGGATGAATAACATCGGACAGCCTGGGGTGGGGGAAAAGGGAACAGGAAAAAGCGAGGATGATTGTTGAAAGCTGAAATCTTTAACCGTAATCCCGTACGGGCCTCGTGCGTCATCCCCCCATGTTCTGATTCACTCCGGGTCTCATATATGTTTAAAGCAGGCGTCTTGTACATGGATGCTGAAGTATTGACCTTCTTGATGAGCTGTGATCCACAGGGAGGAGACCTGGAGCTCTTGAGTGCCTCCCCCAGGCAAACACTTACACACAAACACACATAAGAACAAAACCTGGCACCAGGATGGGATGAGATGGGATGAGATGGGGTGGGAGATCATATTGAAGTACTATAAGTGCCGTTTCATGGCTCTGCGATCCTCCGGGATGCTGCCTCCACCCCTCTAGCAGATTTTACAGAAACAGCCTGCTGAACTCTGGCGTAGCGCTGAGGTCAAGCCCAGACTCTTGAGGTTAAGTATGTTATGACTGATGAGGTGGCTTAATAGTGCACATCTACTCTGTTATCGATTAACGGCATGGATTATGCATGCCTTTCTCCATTTGTGTCCACACAAGCGATGGCGTACATTAGGATGACGGATGTGGAAGAACATAAACTCCGGCTCAATTGCCTTTTTGTTGCACCTCTATTGCATTATACATGATGAAATGTGTGGCCTGTTTCTTACGAGTCTGCAAACTTACAACAGTCCCATTACGGTACATCTACGAGCACTCTACAAAGGTGTGATTATTATTATTTTTTTTAATGGAACAAAAAATAAAAGGCAATCTGATTAGGTGTTGGAGTCTCTGTAGAGATTGGATTTTATTAAAGTATTTATTAGGCTTCTTGTACAGCCATTATTCACACTTTTTCCACATATCAGATGTCATTCTGTTGGAAATAAAGCCCCCTCCATCGGCACTACACACTATGTAGTGAACGAATACACCAATCAGCTATAACTTTAAAACCAGTGACAGCTGAAGTCAATTACACTGATTATTTTATCCACATTCACTGAATATGAGCAATCATGCACTCTGATTGGCTATTCTACTACTAGGATATAAGTTCATATACCATGAGTAGAGAAAAACAAAATGGCGGCGTGTTGCTGAACCAACCAAGGACGAAATAAAAATTGTACTTGAAAACAAAACCCCAAAAATACAAAAAAAAGAAAAAAATATGGAATGAAAGTATTTGATGGTAAGAACATTTTTTTTCCAAGAATTATTATTATTATCACATTTTTCACAAATTGCTCCTGTCATTTCGCTGATTTGTTTACATCCTAAGCGGAAATTATTTTGATGATGATGATGATGATGCCCTTTATTGTCACTAGTCACATGTACCAGCGAAATTAGCCGTCAACCTGTCCGTACATATACAACATACAATTGACATAGGGTAGACAGGACAGGAAGACAGGGATAAAGATAAAAAGGAAACACAACATGAGGAGAGATAAGGAAAAAAAGAACACCCCCCCACTATTCTCCTGTCAGGAGTACAGTGTGGGAACATTTAAAAAACCTTTGCACATAAGCACACAACAACACAAGTACACTTTAAACACGGGACTTGAGGGGGGGAATCGGGGTAGGGGGGAAGGGGGGAAGGTAATCCAGCGCAAACAAGCAGCCTTCCGCTCCTGCAGCCATGAAGGCGCTGGTCACGCACCCGCTTGTCACACTGGGGGTAAAAATGGCGATCGCAGAGAGTTAGAGAAGGAATGCGAGAGTGTCTCCCGGCAGCGACCTTCAGGGGGAAATGTTGCCTCAGCAACGGCCTGAACCAAGGCCGTTGCTGTCTCAGGGCGCCGAATGTCGATAAGATATGAATTGTTTGGTCTTTCCAGACGCAGTCTTTGCACGTCCACACCACTCATCCATATCTGTCCATTCCGTCCATTCTATTCAAATTGATCTCTGAAAAACATATTTCTTGCAAAGCTGAAAGCTGCTCTGAGATAACAACCATTTTGTGGTTAAAGTTATGAACGTCCACAGTCTGAGTGCCAACAGCTTTGCCCACCACTCCAATCATATCAGGCAGCTTTGTGGGGCTTTGAACAGCTGTCACTGTTGTCTGATTTCCTCGATATACCAGGGCAATGCCTAATCCAATCAGCAAAAGTCCTGTAATCATGGTTCCGAATAGGTAGATATCTTCAATGTCCTCCACAGAAAGAATCGCCAGGCACACGACCCGCCACCGCTCCCACGCGTCCATCGTGTAACCAGCCGCAAACGTTCCGGCAGGACAGACGGGTTCCCCCGAACCCAAACTTCTCCTCGAGAAAACTGTGTCAATTTCATTAGGAGACCAATTTATCAATTCCATGCTTTTTTTAGTTTAGAAAGTAATGCAGGAAGAGTCTCTTCAAAAAGTACAGCAGATGAGACAAGACACAGAAGCACAAGCAGGGAAAAAAAGGAGGGAGAGGGAGAGCAGAAAATGTGACTGCCTTCCGTGGAAGTACGGATGTTTTGTTGGATGTTTTGTATAAAGTTTTTATTTATCGAATTTGCAAAAAATAAAAATGTTCTGTTTCTCAAAATCCAGTGAATGTGGATAGAATAAAGCAGTTATTCCACTCAATCTCGTCGTACACTGCCTATAGTGCTATCAGGTCATGTACTACTTGGTTTTGTGGAATAACTGTTAAATATCTCATTCCAGTGGCACCTGTTGAGGGCTGGGATATATCAGGCAGCAAGAAAGAGAACAGTCAGTTCTTGAAGTTGATGTGTTGGAAGCAGGAGAAATGGGCGAGTATAAGGATCTGAGCGACTTTGACAAATAGTGATGGCTAGACTGGATGACTGGGTCTGAGCATCTCCAAAATGGCCCATTTTGTGGGGTGTTCCCGGTATGCAGTGGTTAGTATCCTCCAAAAGTGGTCCAGGGATCCAAAGGACAACCGGTGAACCGGCAACAGGGTCATGGGTGTCAAAGGCTCACTAATTTGCATGGGGCACGAAGGCTAGCACATATGGTCCAGTCCAGAAGAACAGAAAAGCTACTGTAGCACAAACTGCTGAAAAAGTTAAAGCTGACACCTTTAAAACAGAAAAGTGTCAGCATTCACTTTTTGCCATTTTGGAGATGATCAGACCCAGTCATCTCGCCATCACAATTTGTCAAAGTCGCTCAGATCCTTACACTTGCCCATTTTTCCTGCTTCCAACACGTCAACTTCAAGACCTGACTGTTCTCTTGCTGGTTAATGTATCCCACCCCTCGACAGGTGTCAATGTAATGAGATAATCAGTGTTATTCACTTCACCTGTCAGTGATTTTAATGTTATTGCTGATCGATGTATAGTGGGAAAAAAAATCCATTTGGGATTCTTGGCCTTACGCATGAAGTTGAGTTGATTTTTAAATGTTAAAGGTAAAATGGAGCTGAAAATAAAAAAAGCAGTAGGGACAGGAAAGGTCCGTGTACTTTTTCGTTCATTCATTATTCTATTTTGGAATGAAAGATGAAATTTAAAAAAGGGTGCAGCTTGGTGTTTTATTTAAAACAATACAAGCAGAAATGGCTCTATTTTGTTTTCGAAATGTATTGCCATCATCAAATAGTAGTATTAGAAAAGTGGACAACATTTCTGATCGTTTTCTTATTTTGTAATATTCATTTATTCCTTTAATGAATTTCATTTGACTGATCCTATATTTCACCCGGAAGTAAATTACACCGCCTGGCTCGCGCTCACTCATGTCTCACTTACAACACACGACGACGACGATAGATCGACCTCCAGCGAGTTCATGGATCATGGATGCTATGCAGTACATGCTCTGCAAATTAAGTCGGAATATGCCTCCAAAGACGCCATGTCATGCGGATGAGAATAAACAAACCATACACTGTAAAACCCGATAAGGTCACTGAGCTCAAAAATTTTATTGAAACCGATTACGTAAAAATTTTTGAGGTAAGCAACTTAAATTTTTTAAGGTAAGATTTCTTAAAAATTACAATCAAGTGTAACTATAGTGTAATTTTTAAGAAATCTTACCTTAAAAAAATTTAAGTTACTTACCTCAAAAATTTTTACGTAATTGGTTTCAATAAAATTTTTGAGCTCAGTGACCTTATCGGGTTTTACAGTGTAACGCTCCCAACCCGCCCACAAGCTTAGGCTTCCAGGTCACCCAAAACCTAAGTTCTAAATAAACTAAAACGCAATTCAGAACGGCATTTTTCAAAATTGCTTTTTCCCTTTTTCTGCTGTTCAATGACTCATTTTCAATAACTAAAAATACATCAAAACATGGCTCTGGATTCCATTTCACAAGTCATACACAAGTGTAAAAATTCATAAACGAGTCCGTTTTCGCTACGTTCACACTGCAAGGCTTAATGCTCAATTCCGATTTTTTTGTGAAATCCGATTTTTTTGTGAGGTCGTTCACATTAACAAATATATGCGACTTGTATGTGATCCTCAGTATGAACGAAAAGCGACCTAAAAGTGTTCCGCATGCGCATTGCAGGATACGACGACGTCACACGCAGTGAGCATGGCCAGTGTTTACGGAAGTAAAACCGCCCGGTTGCGGTATGACCCATCCAATCTAGCTTGAATAGCTGCATCCCCCCAAATGGAAATCAGCTCCCTAACCTCTGCGTCCTTCCATTGAGAAGATTCAGAACCTTCACAGCCCGAAGCGTCCCTCGCATTGATGTCATGCGCAGGGGCGCAGATACGTTTTTTGAACTGGGGGGGACAAAAAACTGGGGGGGACAAAGCTGCCAGCAAACCAACCCCGATATGCCTGTCAAACTTGTTGTGGGTTACCATAGCAACCAAGCTCGAGCTCGCAACCTGTGCAGTCTGCGCAGCTCAACCAACCGAATATCAGTCTTTGTTTTGTTTTATGTGAATTGTTGCAACTATGTATACACTGCTGTGCACCTCAATAAACCGAATGGTAATTAGTCTTTTGATTTTTCCGTGAGGTTTGCCTTATGCAAAGAAAGACAGCATAGACATTTTTTCCTCCCTATAAGTGGGGGGGACCGAGCGAGGTGAATTTAAATCTGGGTGGGACGAGTCCCACCGTCTATCTGCGCCCGTGATTATGCGCCAATAGTGACGTTTGTGGCTTGTTGATGACGTGTAAGTCGGATGAATGCGACCTGGCGGTTCAGACTGAAGTCGCATATGAAAAGAGCGGATAGGAATCGGAATTAGGACCACATATCCAAACGGCCTGGGTCGGATTTGAAAAAATCGGATCTGTGTCGTTCATACTGTCAATAAAAGATCGGATACAGGTCACATATGGGCGAAAAGATCGGATTTGAGTCACTTCAGCCTGCAGTGTGAACGTAGCCCTACATTTCTCATGTGACTTCCAAAATAGAATAATGAATGAACGAAAACATTACTGTGGGTAAAGTCCGTTTTAAAAATGAGAATTGAAATACAGAATTGAAATAAAAAGATGAAAAACAAAGGATATAAAATAGATGTGCATATCAACACATCAAAAAAAGTGTAAAAAAAAAAGAAAAAGCAGAGAGAAAATACTGTATATCACTGAAACGTACGTCTATAAGCACGTCAGATCTGATTATGATCATTCCCATCGCGATAATCTGTTTCCTTCTCAACCACTAAATCCTAACTTTGTTCTGGTGTAATTTGTTATCGTGCGTTTTATTGATGGTGGTTTGCTTTATATCTGGAGGATCATAAGGGACTCGGGCTCTTTTTTATTTTTCATTTAAAATACAGCTTTTCTTCAGGCTCAGGCTTGAATAGACTCTGTCACATCGCCTGTCCTGCGAGTCTCAGAGACACGAGCCGTATCTTATTCAGACCTGTCCAGATGCTCCCAGAGCCTGTGATTTGAGCTGCTGCCCCGTTGGCGCAGTTGAGCTTCAATACACACAAAGGCCCAGTGGGTGTGCAGTGAAGCTTTGCACAAGCCTCATGATTTAAAAAAAAAAAAAAAAGCCTCTACTTGGTTGTTTATTTAACACCACCGGGATAAGTGTGGCCAACATGCATACACTCTCTCTCACACACACACACACACGTAATCAGGAGCCTTTTTGCCTGCGATCCGGTCCAGACGTTCTCACTCATCGTACAGCCCTGAGGCCTAAAGGTCAGAGGTCAAGCTCAATGGAAATAAGGGGAGTGATTATGCTGATGTTCCCCCAGGGCGAGGCTTCGTGCATCATGCCAGTGTGTGATAAGGTGATGTATGCATGAACGCATTTTGTTTGAGCTGACAGGAACAGATTAAGCTGTCACTCGATGTTTTAATGGGTGCTGTTTGATTTGATGCACTTGGCTCGTAAAACACTTCCTCTTAATGTAGCCCTGAAAAATACAACTTAAAAAAAAAAAACTTTAAAGGGTCATTTTGTTATTATAACTTTATATAATAACTCCTTATTCAAAGACATTAAACAGTTATTCCACGAAATCAAGTCGTACATGAGCTGATAGCGCGAAAATCCATATACGACGAGACTGAGTGGAATAACTGTTTTATTCTATCCACATTCACTGGATTTTCAGAAACGGAGCTTTTTTATTTATTTTTTTTCAAATTCGATCAATAAATACTTTATACAATACGTCAGACAAAATCTTTTCTGCTTAGAATATAAACAAACCGGCAAAATGACAGGAGCAATTTGTGAAAAATGTGATAATAATAATAATTCTTGAAAAAAAAGAGACGTTCTTACCATCAAATACTTTCATTCTGTATTTTGTTGTTTTTGCATTTTCTTGTATTTTTTGGGGTTTTGTTTTCGAGTAGAGTTTTTATTTCGTCCTCGGTTGATTCAGCAGCATGCACCGCCATTTTGTTTTTCTCTACTCATGGTATATGAGCTGATATCCTAGTAGAAGAGTGATCAATCAAAGTGCGTGATTGCTTATATCCAGTGAGTATGAATAGAATAACGTCGTTATTTCGGCTCAGTAACTTATTACAACATATCTCATTACTTCAAGTTGATATTCAACACATGAAATCTATCCAATAGTCAAATTTACTGAATAATAACATATTCAATAATAAAAATAATAATAATCCTAAAACTTTTTTTTCCTTCATGAAATTCTGTAATGGTCACAACAGAAGGTAGTAACCTGAAATAATGAGATATTAAGTCAAAATAATGCGATTGCACTCTAGCTTTTTTTTTTTTTTTGTACAACTTGCAGTCCACGGCTTTCTGGAAAAAAAAACCCAAAACAATGTGATAAACAGTTTCTAATTTTTTACTCATTAAAAGTGTCAGCCTGCGTCAAATTTCAAAACACAGCCCTAAAGTAAATTTTCTTCTATTAAAAAAAAAACCCAAATTTTCTCCTTTCTCAGACTTTCTTTAAAAAAACTAATTTGAGGAGGTGATGAACGGGTGCGCTAATAAGACCAAGATCTGCAGCTTTGAACTAATGAAAGGCAAGAGAATGATATTTGAAAGCAAAACCTAACATAGCTGATGTTAGTGATGGACTAAAGTATGAAAAATTAACAAATTGCTGAGAAAACGATGGCAAAACAAAACACATTCTGAAATCCTGTTCTCGGATATGTAGGCATTCCTAATTTGCATATTCATGTTTATTTATAGATTTCTGCATTTGTAAGGAGCCTGAAGCTGTAGAGATGTTTCCAGAGCATTTTTAGTCGGCTTTGTTTTAAATATATAGATTCTACAGGTTAGATTGCACTCAGTGCGTTTATATGCACATCCAAATCGAGCTGCTGTCGGTAATCGAGCTAAGGGTCCCAGCAGGGTGCCAGAGAAATCCAATCCTACATGCGCACAAGGAAATCGAGCTATTGTGTGAGGTAATACATTGTGCACCCGAGCCACAGGTGGCGCTACACGCCCCATCGTGTTGGTACACTTCCGGTTGTCATCATGAAGAAGAGCTATTCAAGAGTGTAAACAAAGTTATCAGTTCCGTGTTCTGCATTGCGCGTTTTTCTCCCGTCCATGAATTTTAATATATTCAACTCCTTAAGCTGAATGAGCATGAACTCTGTCTCCTCATTGCTCCAGAAGTGCACGTTTCTGCTCGCCATTTTCTCTTCTTCGTTTGTTCCTCCTGACCTCTTCTGCTGCTCGCTACTACTGTTGTCATGCCGACTGAGGCTGTCGTGTTTCCCGCTTGTGGTCTCGTCACTCGTCACTCCCGGAAGGGTCAGTGCTGAAGTAAGTAGCTCTACTACGTAGCTCGATAGGGTTTACATGCACTAAGTAGCTCGGCTACAATCGCATAATCTAGGTCGCGTAGCTCGATTACGAGAACTCAAGTTCAGCCGAGCTAAGGTGTTTCCATGGCATTTAGAACTTCGATTTCAGTCAAGCAACGGCAGAAATTCGATTTTCTCTATGTGCATGTAAACGCACTGAGTGTATGATGCCATTATTTACACATGATTAAATGAAATGAGGCGCCATTGAGTTAATAAACTGACTAATTGACCGCCTTCTTTGTGTGTAACGCCGCTGCTGTGGAGTTGGAGATGTGGCGAAACATGACTGTATCTTTGGCTAATGAACCTCAGGACGACAGAGAGAGTCTGTTCTGTCTCTACACACACACATGAACGTGCACACACACACACACACACACACAAACACACACTCTCTCTCTGTCTCTAACCCACCCCACCCCACCCCCCTCTCTCACTCTGTTTAATTGAAATGACTCCCTGGGGTCAAAGCAGTGACCACGGCAATTAAAGCTGCCACTAACCATGGGGTGGGGTGGTGGGTATTTGGTCACAGTGAAGCAGTGTGTGTGTGTGTGTGTGTGAGAGAGAGACTACATGTGTATGACCATGCACACATGTTCTGTGCTTTCAATGTGCAATCAGCAGTTAATGGTAGTAAATAGCGGCCCTGCTACTTAATATTTTAACAGGTCAAGTGGCCTCCCTACAGGCCTCTCTCTCTCTCTCTCTCTCTCTCTCTCTCTCTCTCTCTCTCTTTATTGCTCATTAGCACACCTCCATTGTAATACAGCTAAGCATCGATTCTCATATCACAGCAGGACAGATGTGTCACAGTGAAGCAAGAAATTGTGTGTGTGTGAGTGTGAGTGGGTGGATGGGTGGGTGGATGTGGGTGGATAACATATGATGGTTTTAAATTTAGATTTCTGCTAATGAATCCTGCACACACACACACACACACACACACACACACACACACACACACACACACACACGTGCCATCCTATTCAACGTCAACATTTAATCTCAACACTTTCACCACCTTGTTTTTTCTCTTATCATCTTTCCAGAGAGAGAGAGAGAGAGATTCAGTCAGAGAGAGAGAGAGAGAGAGAGAGAGAGAGAGAAATGCAAGATTCAATCAGAGAGAGAGAGAGAGACAGATTCAGTCACAGAGAGATGCAAGATTCAATCAGAGAGAATGAGACAGAGAAAGAGAGAGAGATACAAGATTCAATCCAGTGAAAACTCCAAAACACGTCATTTTATACCATTTAAATAAAACGATCCTTCCGAGAGGTGGAATATTTAATTGTTTATTAATCCATTTTTTGATGCTCAGGAACATCTCTCCTTGACAAGAACGCAAACAGCTGCTGACATTAGCTACTTTAGTTAGCCTGCTAGCAAACTAGCTGCTAGTTAACTCGCTTGAAATAGTCATGAGTGGCGTTAGAGTAGATTTTAATTTATTTAACAATAATAAAGCTATTACTAGGATTAAGAAGTTAGCAAGCTACAGTACTCAGCTCGAATGCTAGCAAAGTAGCTCATGTTTTCCACCAGCTTGTTAGCTGAGGGCGGTATTTCGGTACCTAATTCTGAATTTGTCCTAATCACCATAATTTCAGCATAATAAAAAAATAATTGAAATGAATTTAAAAACGAGAGAGCGGCCTCAGTAGATACACAGATGCATTATTATCAGTGGCCACAGCTGTTTTAGTTAATTACCATGAATTTGGTGCTAAACTTCAGACAGCCTTTATGCCATGCATCTGATCATCTGTTTGCAGACGGTGTGTGTGTGTGTGTGTGTGTGTGTGTGTGTGTGCGCAGTGTGTTCGCTCTCTCTCCCTGCTGTCTTGTGAAACATGGTGGCAGGAACAGCCATGTTTGCTGCCTGCTTGTGCTTATATTAAAATTCATCTCCCTGAACGGGGGTCACGGATGGGAGAACATAAGCGCAGAGATCCCTGTTCCAAATTTAAAGCCTGATTCAGTTCTAGACAACAGATGGCCCTTCAGCGCTTTCTTCCTTTTTCGTCCTTCTTTCCACCTGCTGGTATACAGAGCTGTCTCTATATCTCAACTCTGTTTCATAATAATGCTGCACATCCTCCAGTGCGGGGATGTATAGAAGCATGCGTTCATCTTAACAGACCTTGTATCTTTGTGTGTGTGTGTGTGTGTGTGTGTGTGTGTGTGTGTGTGTGTGTGTGTGCCTGCCTCCAGCCAGGCGTTCCTGAGGTAAGTAGGCTAGTGTGATTAATGGGCCAGTGCTGATGCATTGCTGTAGTGCCTCAGGTCTCGCCAGCTGAGAATTCCTTCACACACTTAATTCATATTGCTCCCTGCACCCTCAACATGAACGATTAACATAAGATGCCTGAAACTGGTCAATTGATCATTTGCATTGCATCAGAATGGAAACGTAACCGTAGTGGCATAGTTCCAGTGAAAGCGCCCCCTGTCCCAGACAGGATGTTACAGCATCATGTGAGCATGTGGCACCTGTTGGGAATTTCTCCACGCACATCTGGGGAAGGTCATAACAGTTCATCACAGAAGAGAGAGAGGAATGAATATTATGCATGCAAAAAAAAAATTGCAGTGCTGGGCAAAATGATATGAAGCAATAACAATAGGCAAGGCAAGGCAAGTTTATTTATATAGCACATTTCATACACAATGGCAGTTCAATGTGCTTTACAGAAGTAAAAACAAAAACAGTAAACAATAGAGAAATAAAATTACATAAAATAATTTTATCTTTATTCTAAAATAATTAATTAAAAGAATTAAAAGAATTAAAAGAAAATAATAAGAATTAAACAATAGTAGAAATAAAATATTAAAATGCCAAAAAGAAAAAGGAGAAAAAGAAAGAGAAAGGGAAAAAAAAACTAGCAGAATAAAATAGAATAAAGTTAAAGTAAATTTAAAACATGCAATAGAGATGCAATGATAATTATTTCACAGTATGCTTTTCTGAGATGTCTTAGAAATATCTTATATCTTTTTTTTTTTACTATTATTAATTTTCTTTATGCTTTTTTAAGCATTACAAACTTACTGAAAGTAGCTAATAGTAAAATTTTGTATTTCTTTTTCTCTTTTTCAGTGACACTACCGTTCAAAAGTTTGGGGTCACCCAGACAATTTTGTGTTTTCCATGAAAAGTCACACTTTTATTTACCACCATAAGTTGTAAAATGAATAGAAAATATAGTCGAGACATTTTTCTGGCCATTTTGAGCATTTAATCGACCCCACAAATGTGATGCTCCAGAAACTCAATCTGCTCAAAGGAAGGTCAGTTTTATAGCTTCTCTAAAGAGCTCAACTGTTTTCAGCTGTGCTAACATGATTGTACAAGGGTTTTCTAATCATCCATTAGCCTTCTGAGGCAATGAGCAAACACATTGTACCATTAGAACACTGGAGTGAGAGTTGCTGGAAATGGGCCTCTATACACCTATGGAGATATTGCACCAAAAACCAGACATTTGCAGCTAGAATAGTCATTTACCACATTAGCAATGTATAGAGTGGATTTCTGATTAGTTTAAAGTGATCTTCATTGAAAAGAACAGTGCTTTTCTTTCAAAAATAAGGACATTTCAAAGTGACCCCAAACTTTTGAACGGTAGTGTATAAACTTCATATCTTCACGCCATCATGTAATATTCTTTATCTTATATGGACACATTCACAAAAAATCCGCAAGTTAACCAAAAGAATTTTAATTATGAACCAGTTCGCCATTTTCACATTGCATGTCTAGTCAGGGGAAAAACATTGGGAGTGATGTCATCGGAGTGAAATATCAGGAAATATTATCCATACAGGACACCTTTTCGATGGAATAAAAACGTGTTCTATTCCCTTCTAGCGGGTTTCATTCATTTGGTTCGATAGCATGCAATATTGTTAGCATATCGCTTATCCTACGTGTATTACGTCACTCTATCCAATGGAGAATGAGCGTTGAATATGGTTTACAATATTGCATGGTTGTCAAGACAACATGATGTCACACGTCAGAGACGTAAAACTTCCACACTAGCGAGTAAGTGACTGGGACAATTTGTAAACAAACATGGCCGCCAGGTTTGTGTCGTTAAATACGGAAGATTTTGAGAGAATTTTGAAAGAGAAAGACACGTCGAACACCCGAAAGGAATGTGTATATATTATAATAATAATAATAATAATAATAATATTGGTTGGATTTTTTTCGTGGTCTATCAGAGATATTCAATTCAGCTACTCGTCTTTGACTTGTTTAATATCTTGCTAGCTGAATGGAATATATCTGATAGACCACTCAACACCAGCCAGTATTATCTAAATATGTCATGCAGATCCGTGATGTATTTCATATGAAAAATGCAAGTTTCTGAACACGAGAAGATAACCTTAATATCTTCAAGCCAACGTGTGATTTTCTTTTTATTATATCGACAAATTCTAAACAAAAAGTCCTCAAATTTATCAAAGCAAAATTTATCATCGGTTTCCTCACAAATGATGTATAAAGATTTATATCATGATTTTGGTTCTCCATGTCCCGGATGGAGCTCGGATCAAAAATACAAGTGGTGTTTTTCCCAGTAAAACACTTGTTAATAAACAAACTTATATATAAGTTTGTTTATTAATATTAAACACATATATTGGTATTTTTAACATTTTTTAAAAAATACAATACTGTTGTATTTGTGGCAGTTTGTGATGAAACCTATACTGTATATCATGATGGTGTATCATACAAATGCCTTTGAGAATACTGATATGATGTGATATTTTTGTCACATCATCCAGCCGTATGTCCATATTTTGTAATTGCTACTAATTCAACATGGTAACGACGTAATCGTAGCATCAGTTAATATCGATTTACATTTTCTTGATGTTCAGAATCACGGAAGCTACAAAGGATTTTTATTTTGTACTAAAATTGCACATAAATTTGTGGCTCATAATTAAAAAGAGTAAATTACAGTGCTCACATGCAATTTTACATTTTGTGTTGTTAATTTCTGCACACAATTTAATGGTTAAAGTGAACTCGAGGTTCGTTTAAATAATTGGACTGTTACTGTCATTCACAGCGTGTTTTTAATTCAAGTCCACTGCAAGCTGTGGTTGTTCATTTATTTATTTAAAATGCACTCCGATGTGTAGGACTCTTATGTGTTGATTTCAGCTTCTGTCTTTTCTGGCTTTGCTTCAGCCGATGGCATTGAAATATATACATATACTATAGTCTTAACTCTGTCAGTCACAAAGCCGAATGTAAACGCAGTGATTGAGTGTTACCTCTTAGCCTAGAGCACAGAAATGCTGACGAGAGATAAACAGAAAAAAACAAACAAAAAAACATGGCCTTTTCAAGAAAGGGAAAGTCTGTGTTTAATTTTTTTTCGGACCAGATTTTGCGACGACTGTATTTATATGAATAAAACATGCATTGATCTTTATAGATACTTCAGGACATAATTCCGTGTGCTAGTGAAACATTTTGGCTGTATTTTCACACACACGGCTTCTGATTGGTCAAACAGGCAACTCACATGCTTGTTCTTGTGGAGCATAAACTGTTAACGATAATTAATAATTCATATTGCACTCTATCAAAACAATTTTGATTCAGAAATAATGAACTGTTTAACCCTACAGTCTTAAAATAATCATCACTGAAAGTCAGCGATACTAGAGCCATACTAATGCGCTTTCGGACCAAACAGTTCTAGGGATGTAATGAGAGGAGAGGAACTACAGTACCCACTTGGGTTCTCCCCTGAGAACTACATACCTTCAAGGGCTTTTTTCTGTTTGCATTTGCACCGCTAGCCAAATGCTGAAGTGATGGTTGGTGTAGCAACATCAACAAGATTTGTCTGTATTTTCCCCTCCGTTTTTTAACACTAACATTAAGAGCTGTTGTTTACCTTGTGAACATTTTACGCAGATTTTTAAAAATGGCGGTTGCTGGTGCTGTCTTGGCTGCATCATTGGCTGCATTACGTCTTGACCAGTCACTGTACACTTACATCACTCATGGTTCCTCTTGTTCTAGGAGAGTACCTACCTTGAAGTCGGAGCTAAAAAAGTTCCTGAAAATGGCTTGAACTTTTCCCTCTGAAAATGTAGTACCACTTTTCAAAGACCACGAGTTCTACTTGTGGTCCGGTCATACCAAAGACCATCATAAAAATGGTACCTACTACCGTCTGGCAAGGCACGCCACAATTCAGATGCAAGTAGGGACTCAAATTCTTGTGGTTACCAGAGAACCCACCCCCCACTGTAACCCTAGCTATAAAATAAGTGAGAGGCTGAGGGCTATAGATAGTTTTCACTGACGTCATGGCATTCCGGGGAACGCCCTCCAGCCGCCATCTTGTGGGGCTAACAAAACGGACCATCGCTATTACCGGCTACGTTGCTTATTTAGTAATTTTAATACAGGATTTACTTTGAAATTATAATCAGACACTCCAACGCCCCCCCCCCCAAAAAAAAAATCGGATCTGCGCGATTCAGCCGTGAAAAAGGTGGCATCCGCCAAAAGGCGCGCTGTTTGCATCCCTGCATACAGAATAGACCTAAAATGTTTTTCAAAAATGACCCTTGCGTGAGTGAAGTGACAAGTTTCAAATAGAAACGTGACAAACGAGTGACATTAAGTGTACATTGCAATGTAAATGTACACTCAGCGGTTCCAGTTAGGCATTCTCCAGAGATTGTTTACACAATGTTTTGGTTTCCAAAAACAAACTTAAACACAATTGATTGTTTATTTAAACAACTTACCACTTATAAAATGATCGGAACAGACTTTGCTGTTTGGAAGGCTGATAATCCTTGCGGTTGATTCTCGCAAGCCATAGATTTCTCCTTTGTATGCTGAGTTTTTTTGTTTGCTCGCCTTCGTGCTCCCGTACAGTGGGAATTCCATAAAAGCTCCGCTTGACGTCATCATCTGACCTATTACGACAGCCGTGAATACAACAGGTGTGCACCATTGCTAGCTTTAAGTAGCCTGCTTGGGTTCTTTTGAAGACTTTGTACTCGTGCGTTACAATGTGTGCTCAGTGACCCATATGGTAAGCTTGACCCGCAAGATGGCCGCCACTAGGGAATCCCCGACTCTGTGACGTCATGTGAAAACTATCTATAGAAACAGAGATTGGCACCGCCCAATGCACCTCAAAAGACTGGTTAGTACTGGGATATGAGACTGCCTGGGAAGACCAGGTCCTGGTGTAGGAGGGACTTTTTTTGACTTTTCAAAGCAGGGATTATACAGATCTAACAGATATATCTTATTCATGTTTAGTATAAATGCTTATTGACTGCCACAACATCTGCCCTCAATCTTCCATTATTTAACTAGAAGGGCCACGGGCGATTGCTCTAAGACAACGAGGGAGGCTCAGCCTCCTCTAAAAATGACGAACATCGTGTAGGATGAATTGCGCTAGGCTTATGTTATAGCCGACCTTATAACATTGCTATTTCAGATCCAGAATCATAGAAATATATGTGCTCAACCCAACTACAGTGCAAAATCATTCCGTTATAACTTTCCCCAGTTCACCTAATGTGTGCGTGAGTTTTTCCCCCTCGTGACAGCGTGATGCAGCCCAGCCTCAGTGGACTTCAATGGCATTTGGGAGCTCTGCGCTTTCAATATCAAAATGCAAGACGATTATTGGACAAATACTGCGAAAATGCCCGCCCACGGACTCCCAGCCTCACAGTGGGAGGGACATGGCAGTTTCCGCGAGGAGACTGGTGATTGGTGAAAGCGGCCGGATATTTTCTTTGATTGACAGCTCGTTTCAAATATAGACAGGCAGCGGTGAATCTCAGTTCAGTCCCATGCGGATTCGCAAGTGCTGTGGTGTATTGTAAGAGATCAGCTTACATTTTGATTTCATTCATTACATACGGTTTCTACCAGCTTTTTTAGTTTGTATATATTTTCATTGTAAATAAAGTGTAAATATAGTGTTGTCAAGTTTGCTATCTTAGTTCCAGAAATTTCGTTTATTTGAGTGACTGAACTTGAACTTGAGGGGGCTAGTCAGCTAGCAAGAAAGCTGCGCATGGATGCCAAGCACTGCTGATTTAATTTTGGCGAAGCCATTTGCCAGTCTTCCTTTTGAGGAAAAAAATAAAATTAAAGAGCAGGGTAGACCAACGCCTCAAATTGACTTGGTGAAAAAGGTAGGGAATAATACTCGTTCCTTTCAGCTCTCCTGGTACGAGAAAGTGAATTGGCTAACAGCAAGTGACCCACATCAACAACAGTAAATAGGCTACTTTAGTAATATGTCATGGATGGACCAAAAATATAGAATCTATTTAAAATGTTTATGCTGAGTATATTATATTGGAATATATATTTTTCTGGATATGAATTAAACACAGCTACAATTTGGAAAACATTTTTAAACAAAAACACAGCCGAGAACATTTCACACTACAGACCTGGATTAAAAGTGAAGGGTTATCAAAATTGTCAATAAAACATTTCTCAGTCAAAATAAGTAAAATATAGGGAAAGTGTCATTGAATGAAATGTGTGGCACCCAGCTCTACTGCTGAGGTTCCTGACAAAGAGCTGCTTTCAATAATGATCAATTTTTAAACAACATGCCACAATTTTAAAATATAAAATGTTAAAATATACCCCTCCCCCCCAACACCACCATCATGTATATTGGACAGTAGGCTAATGGGCCAAAAGAACCTGTTATTTCACAGTTTGTGACGCTGCCAACAATCAGCCAGATCAGAGGCAAGAGTATGGGCAAAATTGATGTTTTTTCTTTTAAAATCTGGAAATATCGTAACCGACCAGCCTCCCCTGTTTGAAAGACTACCAGCCGCCACTGAGAAGGGCACATGATAGAGTGCATATCTCTGTCAAGCCACATATTATCAACATCAAAGTCAAATCACTTGAACCTTGGATAATACTAAAGCTGTCCACCAAGTTTCATCCAAATCAGTTCACAACTTTTTGAGTTATGTTAGGAACAAACAAAAAAATCCTGGATCTATATACATGTCAGGATTTGCATCAGAATGTAATCAATTGTTCCTTGGCCTGTGGTTCACCTTTCCTCCAAATTTCATCACAATCCGTTTACTACTTTTTGTGTTATGTTGGGAACAGGTAAACAAATAAACAAACAAACAGACGTGAAAACATGACCTCCTCCAACGAAGTCCGCAGAGGTCAAAAGTTCATTCACAGTCAATGTATTTCCTTCTTGTTTTTTTTTTGGTTTAGGAAGATGTGTTGAAATTGTGGGCTCTGGTAATTATTAGATAAATTGGAGGCTAAGAAAGTGTAGAAATATTCCTTTAATACAAAAAATTACTGGTATCTAGAACACACCGATAGCTAGATGTTTATATTTCAAGTACAGTAGTGTGTTCCTATATCATGTCTGGCTTTCAAATATATATATATATATATATATATATATATATATATATATATATATATATGAATGAGGATGATGAGTGTGGCTTTAAATATGCTTTATGGAAATGGTGTTTTGCCCTCTGGCCCTGGCACGGGCTCGGCTCGGCTCTGATCAATAAATAATGGCACTGGAGTGGAGGTAACAGATTGTGGGAGAGCGGAGGGAAGAGAGCAGACAGGTGAGCGTTCAAACACAGTAGGAGCTGTCACTGACCTGCCTGACTCTGTGTAGGGGAGGAGGGGGGAGGAGGAGGAGGAGAGACGGTGATGTTAGGGAGAAATTGAGATAATGAGGAGACGAGAGAGAGAGAGAGAGAGAGAGAGAGAGGAATTAAGAAGATTAATGTCCCAATTAAATGGAGGGAAGTGATGGCAAGGAATCCTGTTGTGTTGCAAACTGAAAAAGAGGTGATGCAAGCAAAATAATGAAAAATGACAAAGAGCTAGCAACACGAGCACTGAGGGTGTTCTATTAAAATTTAGAGGAGGAGAGGAGGTGGTGGAAAAAACACGAAACACAACACTAAAGAAAAAGAGAATGAGACCAGAAAGAATGAAGTCCCTAGCCTATTAAAACATCTCTTCCAGAATTTTTACCTGTCAAATCCATCTTCCAAACTCTTGACATGCCTGCTGCTGCCTCGTCTGAACACTCAGCACTGTTGTTATTGCCAATTACCGTCAGTGTTTCAGACAAAATCACTGCACTTACTAAAGTAGTGATGGGAATTCTACAGTTACTGCTTGTGCGATGCTTGAGACAAACTTCGCTCTTGTTTGAATCACTCTCCACTTTAGTGGTTCTTTAATATGTCCATGACAGCTCTCTGATGTCCTCAGATGTAGCTTTGCCTAATAGCATCCATATGCTCAGTGCTCAGATAAAACTACACATCACACTACATCCTTCTGTTTTTTAAAGCTATCTGTAACAGTTACATAAGCCGGTATAAAACACTTACAGTATAAACATTGCCTGAAAGGCTTGAGTCTAAACCTCTTGTTTATGTGATTTCTTTTTTATGTGGCCATGAAGAACCCTTAATTTTCCAATGAACACTTAAATGAACCCATGAAGAACCCTTAATTATTCAATGAACCTGAAGATAACCCTAAAAAACCCCATAATTATCCAATGAATTCTTAAAAGAACCCATGAACAACCCTTAATTATCCAGTGAACCCTTAAAAGAACCCATGAAGAACTCTTAATTATACATTGAACACCGAAAAGGAGCCATGAATAATCCTTAATTATCCAGTGACCCCATGAAAAGCCCATAATCATCCAATGAATTCTTAAAAGAACCTCTAAAGAACCCTTAATTATGTAATGAACCCCTAAAAGAATCCATAAACAATCCTTAATTATCCAATGGACCCTTAAAAGAACCCATGCAGAACCCTGAATGGTGCAAAGAGCCTTTAAAAAGAACTATGAAGAACACTTAATTATCCAATGGACCCTTGAAAGAACCCATGAAGAACTCTTATGCCGCTTTTCCACTACCAACACGGCTGAGTCGGGCTGAGCCGTGCCGTGCTGAGTTGGGCTGAGTCGAGCTGAGTGGGGCTGTTGGAGTTGCATTTCGACTACAACCGCGCTGAACCGTGCTGGCTGGAAGTGGGTGGACACATTGGGTGGAGTTAGCGAAAGTGGGTGGACGTCACGTGATGTCATTAGGCGGCGCAAACAGTGACATCAGTGACCTTTTAAGCGGTAGTCTCACGACCCAGATAGTAAACAATAAACATGGAGGACATGGAGTCGTTAGTGTTGCTGGTCTTGGTGCTGTGGCTTGTTGTCACCGACGACGCCAACAGATACTGGCAAGAGCGTATAGATGAGGCGAGGCGCATAAGGATTCAGAAATTCTCGTAATTCTTCTTCTTCCGGGTTTATGGTGTTTACAGATCCCAGCATGCTCGCGGGGCGTGTGTGGGCATGTGAGGACACTCCTCCTCACCAATCAGTGCACAGGGGAGTGTCTCCTCACGCCCCTAGCCCCACTCGGCTTGGTTTGGCTCGCTTCAGCCCTACTCCAAAACCGTGCGAGTTTTGGGTGCTGAGCAGGGCTGAAGCGAGCTGAGTCGCGCCGCTCTGAGGTAGTCGAAACGCGAGCTGTGTCGGGCTGAAGTGAGCTGAAGCGAGCTGAAGTGAGCTAAAAAAGGGTAATGGAAAAGGGCCATTAATTAGCCAATGAACCCTTAAATAAACCTATGAAGAGTCCTTAAGTATCCAGTAGACACTTGAAGAACCCCTGAAGAACCCTAAATTATTCAATGACCCCGATGATAACTCACAAAACCCCCACAATTATCCAATGAATTCTTAAAAGAACCCATGAGGAATTATGAAGTGAATACCTAAATGGAACCATGAACAATCCATGAAATATCCAGCAGCCACTTGAAGAACTCATGAAGAACCCTTAATTATTCCATGAACCCAAAGATAACCAACAACAACAAAAAAAACATAATTATCCAATGAATTCCAAAATAACCCATGAACAACCCTTAATTATCCAGTGAACCCTTAAAAAGAACCCATGAGAACACCTATGTAAAAGGAATCATGAGTAATCCTTAATTATCCAATGGACCCTTAAAAGAACCCATGCAGAACCTTTAATTATTCAATGGACCCTTGAAAGAACGCATGAAGAACTCTTCATTAGCCAATGAACCCTTAAATAAACCTATGCAGATTCCTTAAGTATCCAGTGGACATTTGAAGAACCCCTGAAGAACCTTTAATTATTCAATGAACCCAAAGATAGCCCATGAAAAACCCATAATTATCCAATGAATTCTTAAAAGAACCAATGAACAACCCTCAATTATCCAGTGAACCCTTAAAAAGAACTCATGAGGAATTATCAAGTGGACACCTAAAAGGAACCATGAACAATCCTTAATTATCCAATGGACCCTTAAAAGAACCTACGCAGAACCCTGAATGGTCCAAAGACCCTTTTAAAGGAACCATGAAGATCCCTTAATTATCCAATGGACCCTTAAAAGAGCCCATGAAGAACTTTTCATTAACCAGTGAACCCATAAATAAACCTAGGAAGTGTCCTTAATTATCCAGTGGACACTTGAAGAACCCCTGAAGAACCCTTAATTATTCAATGAACCCAAGAAACCATGAAAATCACTTTGAAATGTGTAGTGTTAGGCAAATAAGGCCATGCTTATTGGTCACAGTTGGTGAAAATATATATTTTGTAATAGATCTCTCTCTCTCTCTCTCTCAGGCTGAATAGATTGTTTTCTGTAAACATCTGAGTGCATCATCTATGCACTTTATTTGTTTGAGGACTTATGTATTGGCATGCATTGATATTGTCCTATAATGGGATCTCCAGGGAAAGTGCTGTGAACGCTGATCAATGAACCGGTCTCGGGTCACTGTCCTCCACCATCGATGGGGCAATCGATTTGTTGTTGCCATAGAATTGGCTTATGCTCTTTATTTTCTCATGCTGGCATCACGCATCAATGTAGGCTACTTTTTGCGGCTGCCTGCCGTGACCCTGTGTAATCAGATATATCGGGATCACTCGGGTAAATACACCTGACGTATCAGTCAATATCTGGAGCTGGAAGATAGGGTGGTGGTTTTAACAAACTAGAATCAAACACTGTAATTAGGAGGAGAAAATAATATATCTACAGTTTTTACAAACACCTCATTTCTGTCGAGATGTCTGGGGTTGTGTGGGGCAGATATTATGCAATGGAATGTACACAGCAAAATCCCCAGTGTTGAATTAACACCCAGAGTGTTGATTTAATCAACACTCTGGGTGTTAATTCAACACTGGGGATTTTGCTGTGTATGTCTATTTTGCAATGTATGTCTAAAACAAAAACAAAACTAAATTCCAAGAAGTTACATTCAAAACCTAAGGCAAAATATTTTTTTCCATGAACCAGTCAGTCTCCAGACCATGAAATATATTTATCAGAGACATTTTAAGTAAAAAATATGTCTTTTGTTTAAGGACGAAAACATGCTGGGTCATGCTGGTATAGGAAAATAAACAACAGGACAGTGTGACATGGCCTGATGCAAAGTTATTGCCCCAGAGTTGATTATTTTCCAATAACAGGGCATTCTGAAGGGCGGCACGGTGGTGTAGTGGTTAGCGCTGTCGCCTCACAGCAAGAAGGTCCTGGGTTTGAGCCCCGGGGCCGGCGAGGGCCTTTCTGTGTGGAGTTTGCATGTTCTCCCCGTGTCCGCGTGGGTTTCCTCCAGGTGCTCCGGTTTCCCCCACAGTCCAAAGACATGCAGGTTAGGTTAACTGGTGACTCTAAATTGAGCGTAGGTGTGAATGTGAGTGTGAATGGTTGTCTGTGTCTATGTGTCGGCCCTGTGATGACCTGGCGACTTGTCCAGGGTGTACCCCGCCTTTTGCCCGTAGTCAGCTGGGATAGGCTCCAGTTTGCCTGCGACCCTGTAGAAGGATAAAGCGGCTAGAGATAATGAGATGAGATGAGATGAGATGAGATGAGGGCATTCTGAAGGTGTTTTTTTTTTAACTAATCAAATAATGATGTGGTACCGTTTGTCCATTTATAGTTATGTATAATGTTGTGAAACGTCCATGAAAGACGTTCATTCCTGTTATCATGGACATTATAGCAGCTATAAACACATACATGTCAACCTTTGGTCAATCAAACCTGTATAACCAACCTCCAAAATCCGTATTTCCCTTATAAAATCCATATAAGATGCAAATTAAAATAATTTACCTAAAATTTGAATGATAATTAACAATGATATATCCCAGTTACTTTTTATTCAATATTAATAACAATAAACCTTCAGAATGAATACAAAGCTCCAATGTTTGACAAAAACATGAAGTGTTATCAGCGTAGTTGCGAAGGAAATACTTCGTTGTTTGGAGACAAGTTTCACCGAGTGGCTATTATGCACGAGACTTTATATTAGCCACAAAGTCAGGAAAATCTGTTCGTAAAATTACATTATAATGACCAAATACAATGAAAAGTATTTTTCCAGTCTCACCTGTGAAAGGTAATCCCATGTGATCTCGTTTGGACGGTAAACCTGTTGGTACAGTTAAACGCAGCACATGAATGAGGCATCTTTATTCTCGGCTACTGTCTAGACGCTATACCAGAGACGGCTGAAGAATCTCCACTTTGCCATATCCAATATGGCGGCGAGGATGACGTATGATTCTACGCAGAAGGCGGCGTCTATGTTTATCTATGACTTCCCGGTTGGCGGGATTCTCGCAATGCGGTGTGCGCATGATCAAAAGTGGAACGAAGTCTCGCTACCACAAGATAACGCGCGATTTCATAAGACTCTTTACTGGCTGTCTGTGGTGTACAGTACGTTTGTAAATGGTATGCGCTCTTTTATCATCGTGGGAATTGATTATAGCTCTAAATAAATATTGAAGTTTTTTTAAAGAATCCGTATAACTTTATTTATACGCCCGTATACTACGTTTATTGAATCAAATCCATATAAAATACGGACAGTCCGTATAGGTTGACATGTATGTAAACAGTCGATCCCTCACCATCTCTTGAAGTTATCAAGAATCAAGACAAAAACACAGCTTTAATGAAACCGGAAAATGCAAATGTCTCCATCTTGTAAACTTTCCCATGTTGAAGAAAAAAAATATATAGCTTTACAGCTGATTGTTGAGCCTGTCAGCACTGACACTGGAGACTCCTTCCATGAATGGTAAATAAACATCTCTTCACCATAATTCGTCATATAAGTACAGAGCCCTGCTTGTGACATGAAAAGAAAAGGAAAGAAATATACACTCACTGGTCATTTTATTCTGAACACCCATCCATCCATCTGCTATTTTCTGCAGTTCTGTAATCAGCCGATCCCTCGACAGCAGCACGATGCGTCAAATCACGCAGATACAAATCAAGAGCTTCAGTTGATGTTCACAATGTTCAAACATCAGAATGAGAAAAATTGTGATCTCACAGTGAAGTGTGAGTTTCTTTCACTGTGGTATGGGTGTTGGTTTGATCCAGATGGTGGTTGGTGGTTTGAGTATTTCAGAAGCTGCTGATCTCCTGGGGTTTTCACACACAACAGTCTCTAGAGTTTACACAAGGGTGCGAAAAACAAAAAACACTGAGTTGAGTGAGCGACAGTTCTGTGGGTGGAAACAAACGCCTTGTTGATAAGAGAGATCAGAGGGAAATGGACAGATTGGTTGGAGCTTTTTTGCCAGGAAGGAAAGACATAGTAACTCATATAATCACTCTTTACAACTGTGGTGAGCAGAAAAGCATCTCAGCAGAAAAGCAACAGCAGAACAGAAGAACACATTGAGTTCCACTCCTGCAGCCAAGAACAGGCATCTTAGAAACAACAAGAAGTTCCTATTAAAGTGGACAGTGAGTGTATATACATACTAATTCGTGGTCATGTTTTAATAATTAATTCCCTTGTTTTAGCTAAATTGTGGCCATGTTTTAATAATTAATTCCCTCATTGTAGTTAAATCATCGTCACATTTTACTAATTGATGACCATGTTGTATTCATTTCCTTGTTGTAGCTAAATCATTACTACGCAGTCTCCATACTGTCCATACCATCAGATGCAGATGGTTTCAGCGGCCTAAATAAGAGTGATGCATTAATAAATTGAAGGCCATGCTATTCAAAACAAATTAGTAAAATGTGGCCATGAACTTTTAAAACAAGTGAATGAATAGATAGATAGATAGATAGATAGATAGATAGATAGATAGATAGAACTTTATTGATCCCTTTGGGAGGGTTCCCTCAGGGAAATTAAAATTCCAGCAGCATCATTACAGAATAAACAGAGAATAAAAAATAAAGAAAACTTCTAGATAAATTAAGTTTTAACATCTCATCTCCTGTAGCCGCTTTATCCTTCTACAGGGTCGCAGGCAAGCTGGAGCCTATCCCAGCTGACTACGGGCGAAAGGCGGGGTTCACCCTGGACAAGTCGCCAGGTCATCACAGGGCTGACACATAGACACAGACAACCATTCACACTCACATTCACACCTACGCTCAATTTAGAGTCACCAGTTAACCTAACCTGCATGTCTTTGGACTGTGGGGGAAACCGGAGCACCCGGAGGAAACCCACGCGGACACGGGGAGAACATGCAAACTCCGCACAGAAAGGCCCTCGCCGGCCACGGGGCTCGAACCCGGACCTTCTTGCTGTGAGGCGACAGCACTAACCACTACACCACCGTGCCGCCCAAGTTTTAACATGTGCAAATATAAAAAATAAAATATGAAAAAAAGTCCAGCAGGAGAGGTATTGCACATTTATATTGCACATTGTCCAGTATTGCTTTTTGTCAGGCTAGGCTACTGCTCCTTCTCGTCCTCTGTCCTCCTACAGTCTGATGGCGTGAGGGACAAAGGAGTTTTTGAGTCTGTTCGTCCTGCACTTGGGAAGAGCATTCTGTCACTGAACAGGCTCCTCTGGTTGCTGATGATGGTGTGCAGAGGGTGACTGGCATCGTCCAACATCGTCAGTAGTTTGTCCATAGTCCTCTTCTCTGCCACCGTCACCAGAGAGTCCAGCTTCATGCCGACCACAGAGCCGGCCCGCCTGATCAGTTTGTCCAGCCTGGATGTGTCCTTCTTGGATGTGCTGCCCCCCCCCAGCACACCACGGTGTAAAACAGGACACTGGTGACCACGGACTGATAGAACATCCACAGGAGTTTCCTGCAGATGTTAAAGGACCGCAGCCTCCTCAGGAAGTACAGCCTGCTCTGTACCTTCCTGTACAGGTGGTTGTGGCCATGTTTTAATAATTTTATATATATATTTATAATATTTCGGGCGGCACGGTGGTGTAGTGGTTAGTACTGTTACCTCACAGCAAGAAGGTCCGGGTTCGAGCCCCGTGGCCGGCGAGGGCCTTTCTGTGTGGAGTTTGCATGTTCTCCCCGTGTCCGCGTGGGTTTCCTCCGGGTGCTCCGGTTTCCCCCACAGTCCAAAGACATGCAGGTTAGGTTAACTGGTGACTCTAAATTGACCGTAGGTGTGAGTGTGAGTGTGAATGGTTGTCTGTGTCTATGTGTCAGCCCTGTGATGACCTGGCGACTTGTCCAGGGTGTACCCCGCCTTTCGCCCGTAGTCAGCTGGGATAGGATCCAGCTTGTCTGCGACCCTGTAGAACAGGATAAAGCGGCTACAGATAATGAGATGAGATTTATAATATTTCTTTTCGTGTCATGAGCGGGACTCCATATACAAGTCCATGGGTAAGTTGTAAGTTTAGAACTGCCAACGTATCAGAACAAATGCATTAATATAAAACCCGCGGCCCGGAGCTGCTGTCTGTTTTGCTGTGATAGAAAATGAATCAACACCAATCAAAATCGAGCATTAAGTGGCGCTGTGATATAAAATGTCTGTCCACAAACTTGTTCATTCGACTGTACAGACCCAAGTTCTAAATTGAAGTCTCTTCCATCTCATCAAACACACACCTGTGTCACGTCCTTTTCGACACGTATACACACACACACACACACCAGATGCTGTAAACACTCCTGATGTAGCGCTTCCTTTTACATTTAACACAAATCCTGTTTAGAGCAGTATGACTGCCATGTACCATCACATTTCATCCACATTAAAGACTGTTGTTCTTTGGCGTCACAGTGCCCTTCTTAAATAATACACTCCATCTGCACGAGTTAGACATGCCGTGTAAACATGGCATCTACATCAAAGCCTGCTTTGCTGGTAGTAAGCAATGGGGTAGTCTGCTTCACACAGTGTTTAACACAGAGCAGTGTGATTGTGGTGTTAGACTCAGACCAGGCTGTGTTAAAATGTTTAGGAAAGAAATCTCACTAACTCAGGGGTGATGGTGCATAAGTGTTGGCAAAGAGTGTAATAAAATGGTGGAGATACAGAAGACACTCGTAGACTTTACATTTGTATGAAAAAAAATAGATGAAACAACAATGAGGTATGTTGCAGTCATTACATCATGACAAATGATCCATCTGTCTTTCAACCTTCATCCATCCAGCCATCAATCTTGGACATTACAGGTGTTCATGAGAAAAAAAGAAGAAGAAAAAAAACAGTGTTAGATTGAAACTGAGAATGAATATCATCAAGATAAATCAAGACGCAAACATTTCACTTTCTTTTCTCAAAGTCTTCAGTACAGAGGAGTTTGTGATTTGCACTTTCTCAGCACATGGCAAGTTGCATTTTTTTCGCCTCATCATCTTCAAACGAGTGAAACAGACAAGAGAAAGAGGCTTCTGAGGAAGAGACTGTTTATAGCTGCTAAAGCCTCAGGGATGACAGGATCTAACTTGTTTTACAACATGAACTGTAACTAAAAATGTATGTTGTTAATAAATAAAAATGGAACTGTTGGCAAATTTCTGTGGTTTAAGACAAGAGTAAAATATTTTGTGGCATGCTGTTATAGAGGAACAATCAATGTCTGGGTGGTAACTACAGTGTAAAAAATAAGTTTTTTAACTTAAAAGTTAAAGTAAAAATAAAGCAAAATTAGTAACCAGGCTGCCTTAAAATTTTTAAATTTAGTACATTAGCACAATGCTAATTGATTATCTCATTGTGCTAACTTGCTATGTGAGTTTCAGTGAACTCAAAATTTTAAGGCAGCCTCATTGCTAACTTTTTTATGTTAAAAAAAAAAAAATATATATATATATATATATATATATAAAATTTTTTTACAGTGCACTTATTTATTTATTTATTTATTTATTAAAAGCAGCCCAAATATATTACAGCACAATACAGCACAATTTTCACTAGTTGCTTCATCACTAACATTTGCTAAAATAGCTAGCTATCTAGCTAATTTATCTCAGGTAAACATGAGTGGGATTTCATTGTTTGAACCTCAGTTTCCATAGTTATAGTCTTTCACTGTAAAAAAAAAAGAACCTCTAAAGAACCCCTAATTATCTTATGAACCCCTAAAAGGAACCATGAACAATCCTTAATTATCCAGTGAACCCTTAAAAGAACCCATGAAGAACTCTTAATTATAAAGTGAACACTTAAAAGTAACCATGAATAATCCTTATTTATCCAGTGACCCCATGAAAAGCCCATAATCATCCAATGAATTCTTAAAAGAACCTCTAAAGAACCCCTAATTATCTAATGAACCCCTAAAAGAACCCATGAATAATCCTTAATTATCCAATGGACCCTTAAAAGAACCCACACAGAACCCTTAATGGTCCAAAGAGCCTTTAAAAGGAACTTTGAAGAACCCTTAATTAAACAATGGACCCTTGAAAGAACCCATGAAGAACTCTTCATTATCCAATGAACCCTTAAATAAACCTATGAAGATTTTCTTTCTATATTTCTATATTCTTTCACTGTAAAAAAAGATTAGTTGTTTTAACTTAAAAAAAAGAGTTAATAACAGGGCTGCTTTAAAAATCTGAGTACATATAAAAACCAGAAGGGCACTTGGTAGAGGACATTCCTCTGCCAAGCCATATACTTGGATTTGCATCCAAATCTAATCAATTGTTCCTTGGCCCACGTTCCCTCAGAATTTCATCAAAGCCTGTTCACTACTTTTTGACTTATGTTGGGAAAAACAAACAAACTGAGGTGAAAGCAGAACCTCCTCCAACAAAGTTGGCGGAGGTAATAAAAAAGAAACTCGTATAGTAATTTAGAACAATGAGGCAACCAATTTAACGTAGTATACGAGTTTCAGTGAACTCAAAATTCTCAGACAGACTTGTTACTAACTTTTTCAAGTTAAAACAACTCATCATCTTTTACAGTGTATAATTTATCATCTCAAACAAGTAGAAATGTAAACAGTTTCTAATTTTTATGAAATTATTCCAATGTAAACAAACATCACATTGCATTTTACTTATTTTCAAATTCCCTCATGTGTTGAGTAGGAATATTTCATATCTTGGATGTTTTTCGATGTTGTATTGATTTAATCTGCAGTAACATGCTGTATGTTCACATGGTATAGTTCTGAGGTTGACAGATTTAACCTACTTTTAACAGCTAACAAATTTCCAAGGAAATATCTACAAATATTTAAAGGTCCAACATATGAGTTTTCTTACAGTATATAAGTGCAAACTTCCAGAACGTGTCAGCAAAATCCAGATTTCCCCCATAACATCATATTTCAACATTATATTAGAATAATTCATATTGTTATACATACAGGACACTTTTTCATTGGAATAAAAACAAGTATTCTATTCCCTTCTCGTGGGTTTCATTCATTTGGATTGATAGCAAGCATAGGATATTGTTCGCATATCGCTTATCGTATGTGTATTACGTCACTCTACCTAATGGAGAATGAGCGTTGAATATGGTTTACGACATTGCATGGTTGTCAAGACAACATGATGTCACACTCCGGAGCTGATGCAAATATCCAATGAGAAAGTTTTCTGCTGTGCATGCACAGAACCATTTCTTTGTTCAGCGGGAAAAAGAAAGATGCGTTGAACACCCGAAAAGCTACCAAAACTTCATCACATATTCTATACGCATATTTACAAGAGAAAAACATACCAATGGACATCGAAAAACTGGAAAAGAGACACATCGGAGACATAAAACTTCCACGCTAGTGAGCGACTGTGACAATTTGCAAACAAACATGGCCGCCAGGTTTGCTTCGTTAAATATGGAAGATTTTGAGAGAATTTTGGCTCCCAGGTCGCCCTGTTGTGTGTAGCTGTCGATGTTGATGTTAAAAGTAACTCAGTAAATAAGACAGCCCAGGAAAAACCCATAATTATCCAATTAATTTTTAAAAGAACCCATGAACAACCCTTAATTATCCAGTGAATGCTTAAAAAGAACCCATGAGGAATTATCATGCTAACACCTAAAAGGAACCATGTACATTACAGGCATTCAGCAGACGATCTTATCCAGAGCAACACACCCTGAGTGACCTGGGAAGTTTAGGCGCCTTGCTCAAGGGCAATTCAGCCATTCCTGCTGGTCTAGGGAATCAAGCCAGCAACCTTTTAGTCCCAAAGCTGCTTCTCTAACCATTAGGCCACAGCTTCCCAATCCTGTTATCCAAAGGGAAATTAATACTTCAGTCTGAGTGAAAAATACTGTGGCGAGCATGCAGTGTGGAAGACAGAAATCTTAGTTTCTCGATCGCTAGCCTGTGCTAGTAGCTCTCGATAGCACTGGCTTGACCGCTTTATTAGCATTCACTAACACTACTGATGGATGCTACACCAGCTGGAAGGTGACTTCATTGCTGCGCTGACAACGCTAAGCCATGGGTAAGCTTGTGTTGGCCTTCGAGAATGCTGATATGAAGAGAGTGTGTACGTATAATAATAATAATCATAATAATATTAATATTGGCTGGCTTTTTTCATGGTATATCAGATATAGTCCATTCAGCTACTTGTCTTCGACTTGTTCAGTATCATGCCAGCTGAATGTAATATATCTGATATGCCACTCAGTGCCAGCCAATATATGGATTATAAGCTACAAGATGAATAACTCAATATAAAAAGGCCATAATTGTATTCTGATTGCTATTGCATTCTATCTAGTCAACAGTGTTGGTTAAGTAAGTTTTGGTCCATGAAAGGAAGAGATAAAGCTAACGCTTTGAAGATACCTGAATAAAAAGTTAAGTGTAAAATTTACTTTTGAAGTTTGTGATCTCAAAAGTGTGCTATCTATCTTTTTTAAATCCTTTAAACCTTTTATAAACTAGAGTTGCATAAAAATTCCTGGTATCAGTTCCTCAAAATCAAACTTTATTTGTTCTTTTCAACTTTTTGTACCACAAATATTCATTTTTAATCAAGAAAAAGTTATAGTTAATAAAAAAGGGTTATATTTAAATATTTCTGTATTTCTTGAGCAAAGTCTTAATATTGAAGCAGTAGGATTAGGATTAAGGAGAAAGTGAGGGTATAAATCCAGCCTTTTAGAGAAACAGGTGGAGCTGAGCATCGATCAATAGACCTGATTAAAGTTACTCTGCTTCAAAAGTAAGTGAAAGGATCAGAGTGACCTTGGCTCAAAGGGAATGCAGGCTTTAACGTTTCAAAGCTCTTAACGTGCATGTTACTATGAAAATGCCCTCTTTTATGTTTTACACTAAAACTGCATTGCAGACTTATTTTCAGGAAACGCTTTCCCTACACTTCATCCTCGTGTGGCAGTAATAGTCTCTTTTCCCAGAAGGTTCGTAGTCGTGCCATGCTGCAACGGGGGCCGGTAAAGCTGTCACACAATCCCTAAAAACAGCAATTACCATCCATATAGGGTCTTATTATCCTGGACATTGATTAATAAAGCTTGTGTTTGTATAGAGGGATGAAGCAGAGTCGTAGCTATGACTTGGAAAGAAAAGCAGGCTGAAATGTGCAGGTTTATGATAAAAAAAAGAACAACTGTTTTGTACCAATTACCCAGCACTATCCACAATGCAAGCAGATTTGTTTGGTGATCGACCCCAAGAGACCATCACCCAACAAACAAGCGTCTGTATTGTGACATGAGGAGGAAGGAAGAGAAAGAGAAGAGAAAATTATTTGGTCAGTGATGCCAGGGAAAAAAAAAAAGGAATGTGAGCGAGGAGGAGAAGGAGGATTCCCCCGAGGTCTGGGGCTGATTAATGAATCGCACCATGCTGCGGTGATGCTGCAGTATGGGAGATGATGCAGTCTGATGTTACCCAGGAAACAGCATGAACGTGAATCCATGACGGTGCATATGCATGCTTGTGGTTCGGTTCATTGTGCCTGTACAATATCTTGGTTGTTTCATTATCAGCTTGCTTTCTGATCAGCCCCTTCTGGATGTTCATTTGTTTATACATTTAAGGTTTTTATGCATAGTTTTCCTGTAAGTGGGGTAGTGCTTCAAGTATTCGCTTTTTCATGAGATCTCAAGTGTCAGAAGTCCATGGATTTAAATATCTCAGAGAAATCTGTTCACGTCCTACTCCTCACATGCCCAAACTGGTAGTTGTACGTAGCTGGTTATATTATATGGACATGAGTGTTTTACTGGGAAATACGCCACTTGTATTTTTCTTACGAGCTCCATCTGGTACATGGAGAACCAAAACTGTGACATATATCTCTAAATGTCACTTGGGAGGAAATCAATGAATTGTTTTGATAAATTTGGGCACTTTTTGTTTGTGAATGTGTCGATATAATAAAAAGAAAATCACGCGTTGGCTTGAAGATATGAAGTTTATCTTCTCATGTTGAAAAACTCATATTTTTTAAACAAAATACATCATGAATCTGAGTGACATATTTAGATAATATTGGCTGGTGTTGAGTGGTCTATCAGATATATTCCATTCAGCTAGCATGATATTGATCGAGTCGAAACCGAGTAGCTAAATGGAATATATCTGATAGACCACGAAAATAAGCCAGCCAATATTATTATTATTATACATACACATTCCTTTCAGGTGTTCATCACGTCCTTCTCTTTCAAAATTCTTTCAAAATCTTCTGTATTTAATGAAGCAAACCTGGTGGCCATGTTTGTTTATAAATTGTCCCAGTCGCTCGCTAGCGAGGAAGTTTTACAACTCCGATGTGTGATGTCATGTTGTCTTGACAACCGTGCAATATCGTAAACCATATTCAATGCTCATTCTTGATTGGGTAGAGTGACGTAATACACGTAGGATAAGTGATATGCTAACAATATTGCATGCTATCAAACCAAATGAATGAAACCCGCTAGAATGGAATAGAACACATATTTTTATTCCAGTGAAAAAGTCTCCTGTATGTATAATATTTCCTGATATTTAACTCCGATGATGTCACTCCCAGTGTTTTCCCGCTGACTAGATGTGCGATGTGAAAATGGTGAACCGGTTGGTTCAAAATTAAATTTCTTTTGGTTAACTTGAATATTTATTTTGTGAATGTGTCCATATAATATAAAGAACATTACATGGTTTCGCAAAGATATAACGTTTATCTTCTCATGTTGAAAATATGTTCACCACTTGAAAATAAACTTCATATCTTTGCACAACCATGTAATATCCTCTATATATGCTTCAGAATATGAGGACTGTGCTCTCGTTGGCTGTTTGCATTTCCATGGGTGTGGCTGTGTGGGTGTATATGAACACTGTGAAGCAGTGAGCTTTCTGAAGCAAAAATATATTCACTGAATTGAAAAATTTCACAACATTCCGTCTTTATCCATTTATTGTTACATTTAATGTTGTTAGTTCCGGTTATCACTTCCACTATAGCAGCTATAAACAATCATTCCTTCACTCATTTTCCTCTCTTGATTTTAATAAAACCAAAATGCAGCTTGCCGTGTTACTATGAAACCAGAAAGTGCAAAGCTCTTGATCATGAAGACTTTCCTGAAGTGCCGAAAAACTTCCTGATACTGGAGACTCCTTCCATAAATGTTAAATAAGCATTTCTTCATACAAAACCACCAGAACGATGATTATACATTCCACAACACATTGCTGTAGATCCATTCATTATTAGTCTTAGATTATGTTGAATATCTGCCATACCGTTCTATGTGAATTAGTTGTTACTAAAGAAATGATAATCAGTGCCTGTGATTCATCTTGTAGTCAGAACTACTGCCAGAGCTGTTATTATAGAAAATCACCTTCTGGTCAATCAGAATCAAGAATTTGAAAGGTCTGTGCCAGCGGGTCTATTTTTGTTAGAGTGGTGGAAAGCATAACATTATTAAAGGGGTCCAAGCACAAACGCCAACTCAGACCTAACATGATCTGTCAAGGGAAAGTTCATTACTGGAAATAAAACATATATTATTTGGAACAATTTAAATATTTATGAAATAAATCCATCCTGACAGGGTCCATGAAATTTATTCTACAGTTAAAGAGGTCTCTGGCTGCAAAGAGTTTCAGAACCACTGGTATTGTCTATTATTAAGTGTGTAGTTAAAAGACTAAGGGATGTACCGTACGTCAACAGGTTTTAGGTTTTAACTTTTATAATTTTTCATACTAACTGTAAACATGAAACCGTGTTGCACTGGAGGTCCTGTGAATCATCATGCAAATCATAAAAACGATCATGAAAATGATCCTAGGTATATCATAGTCATGTAATAGTTGTCTTGGTGCCCTAGGTAAGATTTTTGCTGGTGGCCCTTGCCTCGGAAACAGAAAGGAAAAGCACTTTACATACTATAATTGTCTATTACAAGCAGGGCTAATGTTGGCTAAGTAGACTAAGATGCCAGTGAAAATGTTGAGGCAGACCGTGGATGGTTTGTGCAGCACACATACAACCCCGATTCCAAAAAAGTTGGGACAAAGTACAAATTGTAAATAAAAACGGAATGCAATGATGTGGAAGTTTCAAAATTCCATATTTTATTCAGAATAGAACATAGATGACATATCAAATGTTTAAACTGAGAAAATGTATCATTTAAAGAGAAAAATTAGGTGATTTTAAATTTCATGACAACAACACATCTCAAAAAAGTTGGGACAAGGCCATGTTTACCACTGTGAGACATCCCCTTTTCTCTTTACAACAGTCTGTAAACGTCTGGGGACTGAGGAGACAAGTTGCTCAAGTTTAGGGATAGGAATGTTAACCCATTCTTGTCTAACGTAGGATTCTAGTTGCTCAACTGTCTTAGGTCTTTTTTGTCGTATCTTCCGTTTTATGATGCGCCAAATGTTTTCTATGGGTGAAAGATCTGGACTGCAGGCTGGCCAGTTCAGTACCCGGACCCTTCTTCTACGCAGCCATGATGCTGTAATTGATGCAGTATGTGGTTTGGCATTGTCATGTTGGAAAATGCAAGGTCTTCCCTGAAAGAGACGTCGTCTGGATGGGAGCATATGTTGCTCTAGAACCTGGATATACCTTTCAGCACTGATGGTGTCTTTCCAGATGTGTAAGCTGCTCATGCCACACGCACTAATGCAACCCCATACCATCAGAGATGCAGGCTTCTGAACTGAGCGCTGATAACAACTCGGGCCGTCCTTCTCCTCTTTAGTCCGAATGACACGGCGTCCCTGATTTCCATAAAGAACTTCACATTTTGATTCGTCTGACCACAGAACAGTTTTCCACTTTGCCACAGTCCATTTTAAATGAGCCTTGGCCCAGAGAAGACGTCTGCGCTTCTGGATCATGTTTAGATACGGCTTCTTCTTTGAACTATAGAGTTTTAGCTGGCAACGGCGGATGGCACGGTGAATTGTGTTCACAGATAATGTTCTCTGGAAATATTCCTGAGCCCATTTTGTGATTTCCAATACAGAAGCATGCCTGTATGTGATGCAGTGCCGTCTAAGGGCCCGAAGATCACGGGCACCCAGTATGGTTTTCCGGCCTTGACCCTTACGCACAGAGATTCTTCCAGATTCTCTGAATCTTTTGATGATATTATGCACTGTAGATGATGATATGTTCAAACTCTTTGCAATTTTACACTGTCGAACTCCTTTCTGATATTGCTCCACTATTTGTCGGCGCAGAATTAGGGGGATTGGTGATCCTCTTCCCATCTTTACTTCTGAGAGCCGCTGCCACTCCAAGATGTTCTTTTTATACCCAGTCATGTTAATGACCTATTGCCAATTGACCTAATGAGTTGCAATTTGGTCCTCCAGCTGTTCCTTTTTTGTACCTTTAACTTTTCCAGCCTCTTATTGCCCCTGTCCCAACTTTTTTGAGATGTGTTGCTGTCATGAAATTTCAAATGAGCCAATATTTGGCATGAAATTTCAAAATGTCTCACTTTCGACATTTGATATGTTGTCTACGTTCAATTGTGAATACAATATCAGTTTTTGAGATTTGTAAATTATTGCATTCCGTTTTTATTTACAATTTGTACTTTGTCCCAACTTTTTTGGAACCGGGGTTGTAAAAGAAATGGTATATTTTTCAGAATGTTGAAGGTTATTCCCCAAACACCTGAATAGTCCTTCTTGTGTTTAAGCTGGGAGTAACTGATGTTAACTCTAGCTATTTATTAAACTGGCAAGTGTTACTATTGTCCAAATGGGTGATGCTGCAGGCAACCCAGAAAACAGGCTATTAATAGGCTATGCAGTAATGTGGTTGTTATGGTCTTTTTTTGTAATATGTCAAAATAATAGGATTAAAATTGTATTAATAGAAAAAAAAATTGTAAAACGTAAAAATTTTGAATTTATTGCATTCCTCATGTGTGGCTTCTCTTTGGATGGACAGCACCAAGTCTAATCATAGTGTCCTGCTTATTTTTTTATTTTTATTTTTTGGCCATTTCAGGTTGCATTATAAACTATGCACTGTGTGTTTTTTGACAGAGAGACAGAGAGCAACTTTGCCTGACTCTTATGACAGTGTCCAGCTCTTTTATAGGAATTCAGTGGGCTTCTGGTGTTGGTGAACAGTAGCTGTATATTGTCTCTCCTCTCTTTTCTCTTCTTACATACTCTCTCTCTCATTCTCTATTTCTCTCTCTCCTGGCTGCGATGATGGTTGAGCCGCCTGCATGCATCTGTGTGCCAAGCACGGGCAGCATCTGCTGTCTGCTCTCAGCCTCGTTCCCCTGGCAGCCCTGGACTTGCTGCTCTGCCGGAGCCATTTTGGGTCGTGAGCAATAAGCATGCATCCAGAGTGGCTGGTAATTACTGAATCCCTCTGGCCATTGGCAAAGCATCACTGAAATGACAAAAACTGACATATTGAGAGTTTTAAAAGGGCGTCAGTCTGAATTGAAGAGAGGTTTTGTTTTAGAACAAACAATGATTAGTGGAAATAAAATGTCATCGAAAAAAAGAAACAAAACTTAAGCTAAACTATGATGCATATCAGTAACCACTATAATAGCTATGGTTATTATGATTGGTCACTCTGAACCACAAATACAGTTCTACTGCAGTACTTAGTGTTAGCACTCATCACTGTTTATTTCCATATTGAACATGATAATATGGTGTAACCACAGTGATTACAAATGCTATAATCTTTTGTTCTCTGTATTTACACTGGGCAACCACGACACATTCATAAGTATTGCATAAATATTTTATAAAACATTATTGCAGGATTTACGTAAGGCTTACATCAAAACCTGGATTATTATTATGACTCGACTCCTTGAAACATTTTTACCTTATCTTAAAATTTTGTCTTTTGTTAACAGCACTAAAGTCTTGCGAAGTCATCTAGCTTGCCTTTTGGATAATTAACAGTAGAAAATTGACAGTAAAATCCTCTAATGTCTCAAGACAGTAAATCTCAAATTGTCCATTCAAATAAATTACCACCAAAATTACACATAAACAGCTCACTCCTGTGATACTGATTAGCAGGCAATGCTATGTATAAACAAAATGTGATTTTATTCCAAAGCAGCCTTTTCTAAGTGATTTAGCAACATTCCTGAGGTAAATGTTGATATTCTTGACATTTTTGGCTTGTTTATGCACCTTTACACTGTTCATCTGAAAGATGTAATGGCTATATGTTAGCTAGAACTTTTGTGATACTGATTAGCAGGGAACACTAAGTATAAATAAAGTGTTTTTTATTTGAAAGTAGGCTTTTCTAAGTGATTTAGCAACATTTCTGAGGTAAATGTTTATATTCTCGACATTTTTAGCTTGTTTATACTGCCATTACGCCTTCACACTGCTCATATAGAAGATGCAATGGCTATATGTTAGCTCGAACTCTTGTGATATTGATTAGCAAGGAACACTAAGTACACATGAAGTGTGTTTTTTATTCAAAAGCAGACTTTTATAAGTGATTTAGCAACATTTCTGAGGTAAATGTTTATATTCTTGACATTTTTTGTTTGTTTATACTGTCATTACACCTTTACACTGTTCATATGGAAGATGTAATGGCTATATGTTAGCAAGAACTCTTGTGATACTGATTAACAGGGAACACTAAGTATAAATAAAGTGTGTTTTTTATTCGAAAGCAGCGATTTAGAAACATTTCCGAGGTAAAATCCTTGGCATTTTGGGCTTGTTTCTCCTGTCATTACACCTTTACACTGTTCATATGGAAACTGTAATGGCTATGTGTGTTTTTTATTCAAAAGCAGGCTTTTCTAAGTGATTTAGCAATATTTCTGAGGTAAATGTTTATATTCAAGACACTTTGGGCTTGTTTATACTGTCATTACATATTTACACTGTTCATACGTAAGATGTAATGGCTATATTAGCAAGAACTCTTGTGATATTGATTAGCAGGGAACACTGTATAAATAAAGTATGTATTTTATTCAAAAGCAGGCTTTTCTAAGTGATTTAGCAATATTTCTGAGGTAAATGTTTATATTCTTTACTATTTGGGCTTGTTTATACTCTCATTACACCTTTACACTGTTCATGTGGAAGACGTACTGGCTATATGTTAGCTAGAACTCTTGTGATACTGATTATCAGGCAAAGCTAAGTGAGTGATTTTATTGCAAAGCAGCCTTTTCGAAGTGATTCAGCAACATTTCTGACGTAAATGTTTAAATCCTTGACCTTTTTCTTTATTTATACTGTCATTACACCGTTACAGTGTTCATATGGAAGATGTAATGGATTATGTTAGCAAGAACTCTTGTGATACTGATTAGCAGGCAATGCTAAATATAAATAAAGTGTGGGTTTTTTTTTTCCAAAGCAGTTTTTTTTCTCAGTGAATTAGCAACCTTTCTGAGGGAAATGTTTATATTCTTGACATTTTTGGCTTCTTTATACTGTCATTACACCTTTACACTGTTCATATGGGAGATGCTAGAAAAGTTGTTAGCTGATTTAAGCTCCGTTTACATATTTTCCAGTTGCCTAGCAGCAGTTTTGTCACAATTTTAGCAACCTGAATGGAAGGCATGTGGTACTTTTCATTGCATTGTATTTTCATTGCATATTTAACTTCCAGGTTTAATATAATTTACTGTAGTTTATTATAAGTTATGATGGTTACTATATACTTGATTGTGACATCATTTTTATGGTATTGTGGATCTAACTGTGTGTAAACTGTTGTGTTATGACACACAGTACAGTATATTGCTGTATGGTTTAAAGACGTCTGGAAATTGGTTTAATATTTGATATGGAGAAAAAAACCAGTATAATTTGTTCATCTTTGTAAAGTTAATTTTTCAACAGTCAGTGCGTTTACATGCACATAGAGAAAATCGAATTTCTGCCGTAGCTCGACTGAAGTTCTAAATGCCATGGAAACACCTTAGCTCGGCTGAAATCGAACCGAACTGGATTTCTCGTAATCGAGCTACGCGACCTAGATTATGCGATTGTAGCCGAGCTACTTAGTACATGTAAACCCTATCGAGCTACGTAGTCGAGCTACTTACTTCAGCACTGCCCCTTCCGGAAGTGACGAGTGACGAGACCACAAGCGGGAAACACAACAGCCTCGGTCGGCATGACAACAGTAGTAGTAGCGAGCAGCAGAAGAGGTCAGGAGGAACAACATCTCTCGATGTTGCTGTCCTCGTCGTCGTTCTTCTTGTGAACACGGAACTGATAACTTTGTTTACACTCTTGAATAGCTCTTCTTCATGACGACAACCGGAAGTGTACCAACATGATGGGGCGTGTAGCGCCACCTGTGGCTCGGGTGCACAATGTACCTCACACAATAGCTCGATTTCCTTGTGTGCATGTAGGATTGGATTTCTCTGGCACCCCTGCTGGGACCCTTAGCTCGATTACCGACAGCAGCTCGATTTGGATGTGCATGTAAACGCACTGAGCGTTCCATGAGAGTTTCATGAGTGAAAGTGTACTTACCTATTCTGGAAATACAAACCACCCCATTCAGTTTTAAAGGGATAAACATTTGGGTCATGCTCTTAATGATATGTGTTTTATAGTTTTATAGTATGAGAGGTATTTTTTGTAGCTTTATTTAGAGGAACATAATTGCAGAGAAACGTTAGTAAGCATACAAATGCACTTTAAGGGTGCATTCACATCAATTTGAGAACAATAACGTACCTGTTGAGTACCATTTGTTCTTTTGTAGTGTAGTGTGGCATGTACAACTTTAATATGTGGTACTGTAACCCTCATACTCTAAATCTCACAATAATTAGTATTCTTATCACTCTTCTCTGAAAGTTTAGTCCGTTTTTAATTAGAGGGAAAATATCGTAGTGACAGACACAACACAGCGCACAGCATTTCCAATCCCTGGCTTTCTTTTGTGCCAAAAAAAAGTTTAATTTTCATCAGGGTTGTTAGTGGGTGGTTACTCATCTGTGTCTGTCTTCACACTGTCTTGCTTCCTGCATCGTTTCTTCACCTTGCCGTCTGTTTTCTTCTCATTTCATGTCTCCCTCTGCCGCATTCAGTTGCTGACCCCAGTGACCAAGTCCAGATGGGATGGCCACTGTGAGACTAATGAACCAGTCTCTGTTGTCTGACTCTCTTCCTCTCTTTCTCGTTTGATCCTCCTCGTTCTGGTCTGTGCGCAAACCTTCACTGAGCGCCATATTGTTACTGTTCACCAAACGAAACGCCTCGCTCCTTCGTGTCATTTCATCATCTTAGTAACTCTTGCAGTGTATTATTGTTAGAAAGAATTTTGACAGACAGTAGCTCCAAAGCTCATGAAGAACATAGAGTGGAGATGAAAACTAATAAAATTAAACATGCATGTGGGAAAAACATGTAGGTTTTGACACTACCGGGGAACAATAAGAAGCTACAAGTACAGTCTGTATAACTCTTTCTGTTCATTTGTGTCAGGTTTTCCTTCGTACTGATTATTCTGCAAATAAAACATGAATCAGGAAACTTGTTCTGTTTGACAGAGTTGTGCTGTAATGCTACTTAAATGCCATTTTATTTAACTTTAAGATATATGTTCCGGCTTTCTTCACTTTTATTGGATAGGACAGTGTAGAGACAGGAAATGAGTGGGAGAGAGAGACAGGGAGGAATTGGGAAACAACCTCGGCTCAGACCCAGGTCCCCGGATTTATGGTATGGCGCCTTATCCACCTGAGCCACGATACCCCCTATTTTATTTAACTTTAAATAGGACATTTGGTATAAGTTAATAGTTGCAAGGGAAACGTGTTGCATGTGCTGTGACTGTACATTGTTTGATTTGTCAGTTTGTCTTTTTTACAGACATTTTTAGTGATGGAAATAAATAAATAAATAAATAAATAAATAAATAAAAAGCAAAATTGATTTTATTATTATAATTGCTTATGCATGTGTGCCGAAATTGTAATACAGGCTTTGTGGCTATTCATTAAAAGCATTTAGTAATTAGTGTTTAATTTAAGAGTTTTACAGTGGTGAATTGCTAATAATAATAATAATAATAATAATAATAAAGGTTTTATTTGTGATGATCAAAGAAGATAAGGGAAATTAAAACATTGTATTTGAGGGAAAAACTGACAGATATTACAAAAAAGAAGAAGAAAAAGAACAATGACAATAATCAATAATTAACACACAGTATAAATTGACTGTAGTGGAATAGTCCTTGGGTAAAATTATTAATTTTAATTTTTTTATTTTTTTTTATGCCTCCGCCACCATAAGGTGCAGGAGGCATTATGTTTTCGGGTTGTCCGTCTGTCCGTGCGTGCGTCCCGAAACCTTGTAAACGCGATATCTCAAAGGCTAATGAAAGGAATTTCACCAAACTTTCACCATTTGTGCGCTTTGGGACAAACATGAACTGATTAGATTTTGAGATCAAAAGGTCTAAGGTCAAGGTCACTGTGAGGTCAAATGTCTGTCCGAAAACCTTGTGAACACAATATCTCCAAGGCAGATGAAAGGAATCTCACCAAACTTTCACCATTTGTGCATTTGGGGACAAAGATAAACTGATTAGATTTTGAGGTCAAAAGGTGTGAGGCCAAGGTCACTGTGAGGTCAAATGTCTGTCCGAAAACCTTGTGAACACAGTATATCCAAGGCTAATACAAGTTATTTCACCAGGTCAAGATTACTGTGAGGTCAAATGTCCATCCCCAAATCACAACTTAATAAGGCGTGTCTACTGGGCGGAGGCATCCCCATCGAAGCCATTGGCGTCGAGCTCTATCTAGTTGTCTTATAAATGGTCGTTTTGGAGTATTTTCACTTTCATGTTTAAAAAAATCTTAGAAAAGTTACATTTTTGTGACTTCTGACTTTTCTTCAGACTTTTTCTCCTTTGATGGAAAAAATTCCAACTTTGTTGTCACCACTTCTTTGAAAAGTATCAGATAATTTAATCCCCGAATCATTAAAACGCTTCGACCATCTGTCTCGGAGACATGACAGTGCAGAACTGAAGTCTCCCAAAAAAACAACACTTTGGATATTGATTCAAAGGCCACTATATATATGTGTGTGTGTGAGAGAGAGATAGAGAAAGTTAGAGATGTAAATCTGATCTTTGTTGATATTGCCCTGTCATCCAATCCGGCCTCATCTCCCTGTCCTCCTCAAGCCTGGTCTTCAGGGAGGTGACAGATCTGTTTTGTGGGCTGGCGCTGATACTCAGCCACATTCCCTAGTGTCCACTTTAATGTTCAGCCAGACTCTTTGTCTGTGCTGTTAGGGAACTCAGGCTCGACTGTGATCCTATTGTGTTTCTGAGCTCGACAAGTGGAGTACTGACCCTGAAAGATCTCTCTTCAATTATATAAACACAATTAGAAGCACTTGGAACTTGAATACAATCTACACACACACACACTAAAAAGTCTTGCTAAAGTCTGTTTTACAGCCTTGACCTTATCAAAATAGCATATATTTATTACAATAAAACAAAAATCTCTGAGGATCATAAATTGTGTGGAATGATGAAAATGTCTCGAGTGTCTAACGTGTTATTGAATGCATTTTCGCCCTTTCCTGGCTCTTTAAATTTTATTATGTAATTAACCATTATAAATGTGTTTAACCCATCTCAGGCAACAATATCTCAAGTTTCTTTCATGATAATGGTTGCATTTTGCTCTGAAATAAGTAACAAGGCTGAGTTTTTAGCATAGAGTTAGCAAACAATCACGATTTACTTAAAATTTAATAATTGTTTGAATTAAAAATATACTTTCAGTGTGTAATTTAAATAACCATCCATATTTTTTTTTTTTTACTTTCAAGGTAGCCTCGTCAGCAAACATCACTATAGGAAATCAAGAAAAGTTGAAAGAACTTACATTTTTTTCTTCCCGTTGATGATGATGCAACTCCCTGTTCAACATTTTGACTTGTGGACTATTCCGAATATGTCAGGAGTGAATGCGTTCAGGTTAAAAATGAACAAGTGAATGAATTAAAATGTGGATTTTTCATGGAAAGTGCTCTTCCAAGCATGAGTTTTTCAATAGATTTACACATTAATGCAAAAATAATACTTTTTACAAATATTTAAATAATATTGGCTGGCGTTGAGTGGTCTATCAGATATATTCCATTCAGCTAGCATGATATTGAATGAGTCGAAGACGAGTAGCTGAATGGAATATATTTGATATACCACAAAAAAGCCAGCCAATATTATTATTATTATTATACACCCTTTATATCACCATTCTCAAAAGCCAACTCTACCTTACCCGCAACTCGGTGCTTTTAGCATGGCAGTCCAGTTACCTTCCACCCAGCATAGCAGTAGTGTTAGCCAAGGCCAATGCTAGCTTATCCATGACTCAGTGCTGTTAGCATGGCAGTCTAATTACCTTCCACCTGGCGTAGCAGTAGTGTTAGCGAAGGCCGACACTAGCTTATTCACAACTCGGTGCTGTTAGCGCGGCAATCCACTTAGCTTCTAGCCGGCATAGTAATAGCGTTAGCGAAGACCAATGCTAGCTTACCTGTGATTCGGTGCTGTTAGCGCTGCAGTGTAATTGCCTTCCAGCCGGTGTAGTGCTAGCGAAAGCCAATGCTAGCACAGTCAAGTCGAATATTATTATTATTATTATTATTATTATTATTATTATTATTATTATTATTTTCCTTGTGTAATTTACTTACTTACTTTTAAAATCAACATCGACAGCTGTACGCAACAGAGCGACCAGGCAGCCAAAATTCTCTCAAAATCTTCTGCTTTTAATGAAGCACACCTGGCGGCCATGTTTGTTTACAAATTGTTATTGTCGCTCGCTAACACGGAAATTTTATGTCTCTGACGTGTGACGTTGTATTGTCTTGACAATGTGCAATATTATAACAATATTGTTCGCTCATTCTCCATTGGGTAGCGTGGTGTGTTATCGCTTACCACAGAGGATAAGCAATATGATACAGTAACAATATTACATGCTATCAGTAAACCCACTTGAAGGGAATAGAATACATGTTTTTATCCCATGGAAAATTGTCCTGTATGTATAATAATTTATGATATTTGATGATATTTCAAGTTGCAGTGTAGTCGTAATGGTCTAGGATGGGTAAAAATTATGTTTTCTATCACACTGCTATCGGTTTTATTGTTTTAAGTTGTGAAACATGCACATGGAGTAGGCTGCTGTGAAGGAAACTTTATATCTATGTTTAAAATGACTTGTATTTTTAATCTGCGTGCACATTTGTAGATTTAATATCAGTAGGAAACAAAAGGCACCCCCACTCATAGAAGCACTGATGTTGAGAGGACTAAATATTGCTCTATATGCTATAATAATGACAAAGCATTAGAACACAGCCCCTAGGAATATAGCTACATAACTTAATTACCAGCATTTTTCCACCATTTTCTCTCTGTTTGAAAATTATGCTAATATTCCCTGCTGTACTCGCAATAAGGGAAAATAATGTGCTCAGTCTGCTAATGAACATAATTAGTTGAATTCTGTTGAACTCAATGATTCTTAATGCCTTCTTTTTCCCAGAGCTTTGTGTCTCACTGTTTCCTCGCTGTTTGGAGTGAAATATCTAGCTGTGAGAGACTGTCTTTTCATTCAGGAGGCAAATTTGAGGTAAACTCAGAGTAAAGAAAACCCATTATTTACCTACAAACAGTTAACTCCTAATATACAGATAATTCCGGTTGTATATGTTGGTATTTGGGTTAAATTTGTTAACACAGCCTAAAATACACATTTCTTTTTTCCGTGGTAACTGGAAGCTTTTAGCTACACAACTCATATGCTTCAGCTAGCTAACTGAGCTAATCTTAGGGGTTAATTGTAAGTGCTTTGACACATTTGGCTGAGAATATGATGAAATCAAGCCTTACATACTGAAATACTGCAAGAAATCTAAGCATGTTTGCTAGCCATCTAAATATATACAGCACAGATATACAGTAATGTTTCAGAATAACTAAATTCTCTATTCTGGTGCATCGTTGCACGGATTTGTTAATTCGAGTGAACGCACATGTCATGCAGGGTCTGATACCCCCAAAGTCATCCTTTTGGGTTTTTTTATTTTTATTTGAATAATAGTGTCCTATGCCATAGCTAATAGCAGAGCATAGCATAACCAGGGTAATAATGAACGGATGGCAGAAGGGTGTGGGGGCGTGTTCTATTTGCATGTCATGCATATTAATAGATATGTGAGGGTAAAGGTGCTGTTTAGCAGTTTCTTGGGCATTAAATAAAGCATATTCAACAATGTAAGCACCTGGAGAGTTTATTTTTAAAGTTTAAACAACACATTCAGGAATAGTTTGCATTAAACAAATGCTCATTTTTAGATTATGATATCTGGTCTTTGGTGACTTTTATACAGTTCCAGGGTTTTATGTGCACAGTGTATTCTATATTTTACAATAGTACAGCCTGGAAATGAAATAGACCTAATTAGGAATATACGTCTTGACATACAGTATATACATCGTAAATAGTCCATGCTATTAAAGTGGGAGGAATAAAATATATCACATAGAAAACATTGTGATTGTATAAGTATTTGCTCCCCTTGGTGTAAATTAGTTCTGTTGCAGCCGGTTGCGATCAGAAGTCACATAATTAATCGTATGATGTTCAACTGGGTGCAGTAGAAGTGTCACCTGAACTTAATAGACTAAACATGCCTGTTCCTGGAAGCCGTGGCCTAATGGCTAGAGAAATAGCTTTGAGATTAAAAGGTTGCTGGTTCAATTCCCTAGACCAGCAAGAATGGCTGAAGTGTTCTTGAGCAAGGTATCTAACCCCCAATGGCTGCTTTGGATAGAGCTCCATTGGAGTGGTTTGAAATAGGTCAACAAACACCTATGTGCCTTATGTGTTTATAAGAATTATCTGTATTCATGAACTACAAAGTATGATATATAGCTCAAAATAATTATTGCACAGCTTATGGCTGCAACAATAATCCAACTGATACTAATCTATCATTTAATTCTTTTCCAAGCGATAAAAGGCTTCAGGAGGTAAGAAATTATTCAATTTACTAACGAATTCGCATTGTTTTGGTAGTTGTGTGCGCTGTAGCACTGAAACCTTCGTTTACCACACTTTAAAAGATGATTTGCGATCGTAATCCTGGACACTTTTTTGTCATTTTATTGAGTTTTTTTTCCCCCAAATTGTATCACTGGCCACACTTGTAGAGCTATTGGTGACCGCCATTTTGGATTTGTGTTTACCCATTTCAGATCACGTGATCTTGAGTCCAAGGAGGTCTATAAGAAATGCCATTCATGCGATGTACTGTAAAAGAACCCAAAGCATCCTCACAGTGAAGCATGGTGGTGGTAGCCTCATGTTGAAAGTTACCCATGGACTGATTGATACTTTCCCAGAAGTATCCTAGATGTGTTTTGATAACTTTTTGACCTCCATGCTGCTGTTTGTTGAGGTATATTCTCTAACAAACTTTACACACTATATTTATTTCCCTCTATATTACATTTGGCTGTGAAGGTGGAAACATTATAAAGGGTAAACCTTTATCCACAGATAAGGTTGATTTACCTCCAACATCACCCTGCTTTTTTATTTTTATTTTTATTTTTTATGTAGCAATGGATCCTTCTTCAGTTCTACTTGACTTGGTTTCTTTCAATTTGTGCAGCGAAGACACAGGTAGCATCGAGTGTCCGCGGCTCAGTAGAGAGGAACAGAGGCCCAGCTGGCGAGCTGTGTTTTTCTGAATTATTCTGACACCAATACTTTCTTCCTGTTATGGATATCTAAAGACAGAAGAAAGCCCATCTGACCTTTTGCATTCTGTTCTGAATCACGGGCGACAGCATTAAACGCTTAAGGGAATACTGGTAATGTGTGCTGTCTGTGCTTACCAAAAAAAAAATGTTATTCCCACCCCCCCTTTTTTTCCCTCCATGCGGAACGTTGAACTGAAAAGATGAAAAGCACTTAATCTGTCAGGCTATGTCAGGAGACAGGATGAGTTGTGATGTGTCAGAGGGGGTTCGACTGGGCATGTGCATTTAGAAAAAATATACCTGTTCCTCTCCACTTTCTCTCTGTCTCTCCCTCTCTCTCTATGTTTCATCACCTCAGGCTACTAGGGTGCCTGCTTTCCACCTGAAGAATGCACACAGAACCCTCCCTTTGGTTTAATAAACACACCAGGAGTGGGATTCTTCCCCTGAGCTCTCTCTCGCTCTCTCTCTCTCTCTCTTTTTCACCACAACCACCCTCAAAACACCCTCCACTCAGCCAGCTCACTTCCTGCTCATTTCCACCCAGCACCTCTACATGCTCTGCTTGATGCGGAACAAATGCTAATTCAGGCAAATGAGATTCACCCGCCAGAAAAAAAAAAAAAAAGAAATATACTGACTGGTATCCCAGCATGCCGCAGTGCACAGAGCTGCTAAACTACCTACATGATCTCCAAGTCCAGGAGAGCAGACAGACAAGCAGTTATAGCAGAGCACAAGAGGAGGCCAAGATGCATGTGATTATCTCCGAAGATTGATTTTTTTTTTTGTTTGTTTGTTTTATGTTTTTTTTTTTTTTTGTATCTCATTTCCGAATGATCTAACACCGTTGATGCCAGTGAATTACAGTAAGCATACGCAAATCAGGTTATGCAAATTAATCCCACCGCATTTCCAATTTCAGCTAAATGTCAGGATAGACTTGTCCAAACTGAAACACTCAACTTTGCGCTTGACCTCACCAGCTCCATTGCGCTATCCTACGCTGTCGTAGCTGAGGAACCTGCGGGTGGTGCAGTTCATGATATATCTACCATCTGCTCCATTAAAATGCACCCGATGCTCCTTCTGCTGACTCACATTCTGCTCATGGCACGCTAACGCTGTGGACATTTTATGCTTTATTACATCCTGCTGATAGAAGTCATTGGTTTTTGATGAAGATAGTAAGAGCAAAAAGAAGTATGGTCTTCACCATAATTATGTGTTAGATAACAGTGTGTGAGTGTTTTAATCAGTATTATTAGGCATACAGTATGTAGCACTTTCGCTATGCAAGTCCCTGTAAATGAGCTGTTTCTATAGAAATGAAAAATATTACTGCAAAGCAAGCACTATTATCAGTGCTCATGTTGTAGACGAATAATAAACACCTTCTGACCATGAATTACTCTCCCTGGCCACTTTAATAGGAACTTGTTGTTGATTCTAAGATCCCTGTTCTTGGCTGCAGGAGTGGAACCCGATGTGTTCTTCTGCTGTTGCATGCTGAGATGCTTTTCTGCTCACCACGGTTGTAAAGAGTGATTATTGAGGTATTTCACTCACGTGACCAAGTCATGTGATGCTGCCATTTTGGACGTCACGGCTCGAATCAGTTTGAATGCGAGGAAGGCGACAAACGAAAAACATAAAAGAAAAAGGAGCGAGATGCAGAAAACACCTTCACTATCCAGTGATGTAGGGCATTTACAGGGCGAGCAGAGGGAGAGGTATTTGCAAAAATTGAGGTTAGCAGGCTTAGAGAACGACGTTTACCTGCTTCCACCAGGATTGTTCACTGACGTACGGAAGTACACGAAGCCCTCGTCTTTACCTGACTTCGGCCCACATGATCTGTATACCTATGTCGTTAAAAACCCATCACCATACACAGGTATTGATCTGAAAGCGTATAAGAGTTTGGATGCCTACAAATATTTTGTGTCAGGCTGGGTAACATGCCTACATCAGCGGGTCGTCCCTGGAGCCGGTGGTCGCCATCTGATTACAGCTAAGGTTTGTTCACATTTTCATTTACTTTCGGTCCTCAGGATAAACAAAATGTTATTAAATGTCATTGAAATAACTTCTTAGTCTGTTGAGACATGGCCCGTTATAAATTTGCTGTTACCAGGCAATGACCAAGAACTGCATTATTAGGGTCGGTGTAGTTGTAGCAGTGTATTAGCAACTAGCTGTTAGCACTAGCTAATGTCAACAACATCGTAGCTGGTATGTTACTGTAGCAATATTTACGTTCAGTCATTTGGATGACTGTTAAAACCTTTCAGTCTCAAGTTTTTCCTTTACTGTATTTACTAGTTTACTGAGCTAGCGCGCTCGGCCAAGCCGGGAGCCATCGCGCGCTCGCCGGCCGAGCCGGGAGCCATCGCGCGCTCTCCGGCCGAGCCGGGAACCATCGCGCGCTCTCCGGCCGAGCCGGGAACCATCGCGCGCTCGCCGGCCGAGCCGGGAGCCATCGCGCGCTCGCCGGCCGAGCCGGGAGCCATCGCGCGCTCTCCGGCCGAGCCGGGAGCCATCGCGCGCTCGCCGGCCGAGCCGGGAGCCATCGCGCGCTCTCCGGCCGAGCCGGGAGCCATCGCGCGCTCTCCGGCCGAGCCGGGAGCCATCGCGCGCTCGCCGGCCGAGCCGGGAGCCATCGCGCGCTCTCCGGCCGAGCCGGGAGCCATCGCGCGCTCTCCGGCCGAGCCGGGAGCCATCGCGCGCTCGCCGGCCGAGCCGGGAGCCATCGCGCGCTCTCCGGCCGAGCCGGGAGCCATTGCGCGCTAGCTCAGTAAACTAGTAAATCCAGTAAAGGAAAAACTTGAGACTGAAAGGTTTTAACAGTCATCCAAATGACTGAACGTAAACATTGCTACAGTAACATACTAGCTACTGTTGTTAACATTAGCTAGCTTGCCGTCCAAAATGGTGGACACCGGGGCGTCACGTGACCCTGTGACGTCAGGTGAAATACCTCAATATGAGTTGGTATATCTTTCCTTCCTGGCAGTTTGAACCAATCTGTCCATTTCCCTCTGACCCTGTCTTATCAACAAGGCGTTTGTTTCCACCCACAGAACTGTCACTCACTCACTTGATGTTTTTTTGTTTTTCACACCATTCTGTATAAACTCTAGAGACTGTTGTGTGTGAAAACCCCAGGAGATCAGCAGTTTCTGAAATACTCAAACCAACTCAAGCCATCTGCCTCAAACCAACACCCATACCACAGTGAAAGAAAGTCACACTTCACTGTGAGATCACAATTTTTCCCATTCAGATGTTTGAACATTGTGAACGTTAACTGAAGCTCTTGATTTGTATCTGCGTGATTTTATGCGTTGTGCTGCTGTCAAGGGATTGGCTGATTCATCCTTTGGCCTCAATGAGATAAATCACCCAAAGTTCTTCCACACATTCTTGTCAGCCATTGCAAAGTTCAGGTCCTTTACCCCAATTCCAGTGTCCCTTGATATTAGGTAGGGATAGATTAACTTTCTTGACCTCACCAGGCAGTGTTCAAGGCTGCAGAGGAGAAGGCGAGATATCACCTCCCCCTCGGCTCTAAAGCAGTGCCCCACAATGAGGACTCTTCTTGAGTTGAGTCTCATTGCAACTGGCGGCAAGTTCCTGTATATCTCCTCCAAGGTGGCATGGGTGGACCAATGGATGTTTTGAACCTGATGTAGGAGGTTGGTATGAGTTCCATCTAGTCTCTGCTGTTGTTTCAGCATCATGGTCCATGTCTCATAACTGATTAGATAACTGCATAAAACAGCAGATGGATGGGTGTTCTAATAAAGTGGCCAGTGAGTGTACAGTATGTCTTATAGAAACTCAACCAGTAAAAGATTTTCAGTGACTCACTTCAGGTATTTAATGTTGTACAGGAGGCAGGTTTGGAACAGGCTAGTTGCTAGCATGAGGTTTACAGCTGCTTTCGGAGGCAGGATGTGTCTCGTATTTGGGTCGAATCAGAGCTGTACTGTGTACTGTGTGGGTTGATGAAGCAGGTTTTTGAAGTGCAGGTGATCTGTGTGAGTTGTATTACATTTAATGATGTAAACTGGTGGCTAAAGGTGAGGTCTCACTGACAAATTCTGCTGGCTTTTGGCAGGTGGTTGGTGTGAGGAGAATGAGGAAACAAGCACAAGAGAAAGCAGTGGTATATTTATTTGCCTGTGTGACCTTCTCTGCACCACTGGTTCTCTCTACTCAAAATTTAGCACCTTACTGTATACATTACATTAATGGCATTTAGAAGACGCTCTTATCCAGAGCGCGACATACAATGTACCTAGAGCAGCCTGGGGAGCAGCTGGGGGTTAGATGCCTTGCTCAAGGGTACTTCAGTCATTCCTAATGGTCCAGGGAATCAAACCAGTGACCTTTTGGTCCCAAAGCTGCTTCTCTAACCATTAGGCCATGGCTTCCCCTTTACAAGATGTATAGTGTATGAAGAAGAAGAAGCCTTTATTTTTGTCACATGTACACCCAAGCACAGTGACATTCCTCCTCTGCATTTAACCCATCTGAAGCAGTAAACACACACATGAGCAACAACCACATACCCAGAGCAGTGGGCAGCTATGCTACAGCACCCAGGGAGCAGTTGGAGGTTAGGTGCCCTGCTCAAGGGCATTTCAGTCATGATACAGAAGGAGGGGAAAGTGCTGTTCATTCACTCAACTTCCCTAACATTTTTTCTGCCGGTCTTGGGAATCAAACCAGGAAACCTTTGGACCCAAGGCTGCTTCTCTAATCTTCAGGCCATGGCTGAAGGTATGGTAAATAGAGCAGTGTTACTCATACATAGATGGATGCTCAATCAGGAATTTTCCCACTCCTTCTCCAAGATGCCTCAATCTGTTCACAGTCCAAGGGTGAACGAATCAAAGGTGAACACAAAACTGGTGAACATAACTGAGAATGAAGCTAATACCAAGAGATGAGATGAGACCAAAACAGAAACAAAAGCACATGGGGAACTAAGAGCAAGAGCAAGCAGTGTGGAAAGGAGGAATTTCTGACAAATTGGGTTAATTATCTGCTTCTTTTACTGGAGCTCATTGATGGAAAGTTGCTTTTAGTGGCTAATGTAGTTACAGTCATGTACATATAGAGATCTTGCAGTCACGTGACCGGAAAGTACACAACCGCCATCGTGTCGGTCAAAAACACTGCTGAATACTGCTGCACTCGTGTACAGAATGGATCAATTTCAACCGACGGACTACACGGCTCATTTTTCTAATGAACAGATAACTAGATATATGTCTAAAATAAACGATCTACAGATTTGTGACCCTTATGGCTTTCCGGACGGAGTTTTCACGGCCGGATTTTGAACTGCCAGCGGAATACCCGGACGTGTATGATTACCTCGTCAACTTTCTCTCGCTGTTCAGTGGTGAAGCACTGCGTGCTTATAAATCTCTGGACAGTTATCTTTACAGAAATTCAGGATTTGTCAGCGACTCAGATGTGGCATCTTGTAAACAAGAAAATGATCCTCACTGGATGGGTAAGTCACCTTAAGTATTGAGTATAGCACTGACCAGCCGATTATAGAATAAGGTAATTCCAAATCGTCCGTGTTGTTTACATGGATCTGGCGTTGGAGAGGTAGAGGCTTAGCGGCAGTGGAGGTTTGAGTAGCTGTTTTCTGAGCTTAGTCAACAGGCCGGCTCTGCCTGTAGCCTCTCTTTTGCTTCGGCTCCCGGCGCCGCCTCCTTCGCTTTGCTTCCGATAACAATCCACGGAGACCCCGCTGGTCTCGCAATCTGGTCTCGTCTGGAATGTTTTTTTTTTTTTCTCGTCCGGAATGTTGTGCATGCGATGGAAATCGCTACAAACCGTCATTTTCTGCTGGAAACCAATGTCCAGTAAGTCCATACGGTTGTAGTGGATATTGAAGTCCGGTACAGACAAACAACACGCAAAAATACACACAAAAAACATAAAAAACGTGCACAGGTAGGGAGAGCTTGTAGCCGCAGCCGTTGTAGTAGAATTGTATATAGTAGGGTTTTCCAGAAGAAAAGGTAGAAGTAAAAGCAGAAGTAGAACCAGAAGTAGAAGTAGAAGGCGGAATATGGCGTTTGACCGACACGATGGCGTCTGTCACAATCTGGATCGGCTGTGACGTCACATGCAAGATCTCTATACCCAGTGTTATAGTTGAGTCACTAAACCTTGAGTCCGAGTCCAGTCTCGAGTCCCCAGTGTTCAAGTCTGAATCATTAAAGAAAATTTCAAGTTGAGTCCACTATTGATCTGAGTCGAGTCCGAGTCGAGTCCAAGAACAAGACTCCAACAGCACCATTTGCAGTGGCTGTTGCTGCCTTTATGTGAAAGCGTCTCTGCTACTGTGTTGGACTAATGTTACTGCTTGACTGCCCCATTTTCGTGAATAGGCTACAGATAAAAAGCTTCTTCATTGCTCAGCAAGCCCCGCCCACCATCAGCAGGGCAAATAACATGAGAGAGGGTTAACACTAGCTAGTTCATCGCTCAACAAGCCCTGCTATCAACAGGGCAATGAACATAGCGTGTCACTTCCTTTTCTGGGTGGAATCTTACCAAATGACGATTGAAGTTCAAGGTTGTCCCCTGAAAATCTTCCATCTCCAAAAATCTTCCACCTAAATTTTCTTTAATGACATGGACTTGACTGTCATCTCCTCAATAGTTTTTCTACAAAGCGGACAATCCTAGCGGCGTTCTCTCCAGGCATTTTAGCACCATTAATGTTAGTTTGTTCCTGAACATGACGTATGAACAGGTGAATGTGCATTCTCTTGCACAAAATTAGTATAAAAATTAATGTAGATATAAATATCTTTTGCAAAATTATTATCTCTCATCATCTGTAACCGCTTTATCCTGTTCTACAGGGTCGCAGGCAAGCTGGAGCCTATCCCAGCTGACTACGGGCGAAAGGCGGGGTACACCCTGGACAAGTCGCCAGGTCATCACAGGGCTGACACATAGACACAGACAACCATTCACACTCACATTCACACCTACGCTCAATTTAGAGTCACCAGTTAACCTAACCTGCATGTCTTTGGACTGTGGGGGAAACCGGAGCACCCGGAGGAAACCCACGCGGACACGGGGAGAACATGCAAACTCCGCACAGAAAGAAAGGCCCTCGGTGGCCACGGGGCTCGAACCCGGACCTTCTTGCTGTGAGGCGAAAGCGCTAACCACTACACCACCGCAAATTATTATGGCATGTTACAAAAAATAAAGAAAAATCAGAGTCCTCGTTTCCCATTTATGAGTCCGAATGCAGTTAATGTATGGGTCTGAGTCCAAGTCTGAGTCATCAGTTCTCAAGTCCAAGTCAAGTCATGAGTCCTTGGGCACGAATCGGACTCAAGTCTGAGTCCTGGACTTGAGTACTACAAGCCTGCGTATACCTATCCAGAAGTTATGTCATAGGCCCCTAAAACCTACAGACCGCAAACAGCTTTTGATACTTCAGTGACATCGGTATTTTTGGAAGATTTTTGGAAGATTTTCAGTGTTTGACAGGTGGCAAGTCCAGTGCTGAGAAATAAAGGGAATGCCTATTTGTGATTGCTTAAATCACATAAGGTCACCTTCCTCATCTTTTTCCTTGCACATTATCATTCAGCGTCAACGACTCTTGCCCTCCTTGGGTGCATTATAGCCTATCGCTATCATATCATTGCTATTCTCAGGAGTGAATTACTGATTAAAATGTCAGGCCATTTATAAAAAAAAGGACATAAATCATTTATTGATCTCTTCAGCTCTCTGTCTCTCTCGCCTTCATTTCGTTGAGATGAATATTCAGTACGTATTGGGTGAATATTCAGCAGGAGCTGACACAGTCGGTGAATGTCAACACTACAGTGAGATAAAGTACCGCTTAGGGGAGCAAGGTGTCCTTCCCGAAAGCCTGTCTTTAAAAGGCTATGAGAAGTACATCTCCTGAGTCGTTTCCAATTCAGCAAAGATGTCACATTTTTATAAATATACCATTATCTTACGCTGGATCATGGGGAAAATGTTTAAAAAAAGATAACCAGTCTTTAGGAAGGATGAGCATATCCAAGCATGCATAACCATTGTTGAACACTGTTTCCATGGTAATGCTTTCATACAAAATATATATATATATATATATATTAAAAAACAACATATTTTGAGGTCTGAAAAAGTTAATTAGTGTGTGGGTGAAATTTTGTGTATCTTTGGCACTGTATCCATCAAGTTTTGTAGTTGCTTCTGATAAAAGAGCCACTTTATGCACGGATTTTGTGCAGTTTACCTCTCAAGTGCCTGACCTACGTCTCCAGCACTGTAGATGTCTCAGCACAGTTTCTGTGACTGGGAGCCGAAACCGAAGCTTCGTCAAAGAATAAGAAGATGTAACTCTTCATTCTTTATGAACAGTTAATAGATAATTGTGGTTTGAGATCTTAAAATAACTTGTTTAATAGCAGAATGAATTCTTTACCAGGTGAAAAGAGACCTATAGGTCGACTAGCATAGCAAGAGAGTAGCATGCTAATGCTGTAAGGCTTAGGTCTGGAAAATGGACATGCTAATTTATACTCAGAAGAATGTATTACTCTTTTCACATATGTTCATTTTTATTTTTTATGAAATGGAAAATAACTTGGAAATATTCAGCAACTTGGAAAGCAGACTCTAGCTAATGATTTAGCGAGCTATCACATAGCGGTTACATTGTTTACATGAATGTAAAAGCAGTTTGACAGTGGAAATGAGACAGAATTATCAGGAATGCCAACATTTTCCTCAGCTATGATGAGAAATTATTGAGAAAAGACTAACGTGACCAGACGTCCCGGTTTGACCGGGACAGTCCCGATTTTGAGTTGCATGTCCCCAGTCCCAACAAAGGTCCGTCGGGACGCTGAAATGTCCCGGTTTACACCAAACACTAACAAACTGTCCCGGTTACAGCGATCATATATAGCCAACGAGATGTCAATAAAGCTTCTAGCAATTCAGCATCAATGCGTGTGTGTGCGCAGTCAACCTTACAATGCATCTATTTGTACAATGTTGCAATACAGAGGCCGCGTTATAACGTTTTTTTTTCGTTAGCGGCTGTCAACTACTACGTGACAATGCCGAAGAGAAAATGTTCATTTTCAAAAGATTGGCAGGTTGCTTACCCCTTTCTCTGAGAAGTCCAGGGTGCTGAACATGAAGCTTACTGCACACACTGTAAGGGCCTCTGCATGCTCTTGCGACAAGGCTTTCGCAGATAGCTTTTCGCAGACAGTTGTAATTTATCGTTGAGCAGGGAGTAATAGGCGTGTGCGATGTTATTCACTGCCACAACCAGGGGTTAAATTGGGCCGGGGCTGTCCGGGGCTGAGCCCCGGCACATAAGCTCGGAGCGGATGGCATATGATCATGCACACATCAAAAGCAACAAACCCTTTTCACGATTTTCAGTTCTGAATAATTAAATATCGTTTTATTAATCAATAAACCGATGACTTTTATGAGATAGATCATAGTTTTCCTGATAACAAGACGACCTGTCAAAGCTATTTAGAACAGAACTTGCGATCAGAGATTCTGGTTTCTGGAGCACTGCGTGGGTTGCCAATTCCGCTTTTTATAAGCGACTTTGGGGTTTCTTTTTTTGTGAGCTCGCTTTAAAAAAAAATCAGAAGTCGTGGTTTGCGGGTTTTTGGGCTTGTGTTTCAGCGTTGTGACTTGTTTATAATTTTCTCTGTACACCGTCTCCCCTTTTACCTGCATACGATCCTAATCCATCAGAGGTGCTTGAACGAACTGTCTGTGCATTTGGCGAGTTCAATTTCCATAGTCCCCAGTTATCGACAGAAATTAGCCAGGGGGAAGGGGGAGATGTCAGTTCATTATCATATTTTTTTATTATTAAAAACAAAATATCAAATAATACTGAAGAGGGGAAAAAATAATACTGATCTAAATATGTTGTGTTTTTATTTTTAGACAGTATGTGTTTAGCAAAACTTTTGCTGCATTCAAATGATTGTGCTTCTATTTTGCTGTTATAATATGCTCATCTTATGTATGTTCTAGACAATACAAAAAGCACCACATGCCAAATAAATAATTGAATACATAATAATAACAATAATAATAAATGCTTCCAATGTTATAGTGTTGTTTGTATTTGGTTGCATTCACTGCATGAATATATTTGATTGACAATTTGACTGACAGTGTTTTGGCATATTTAACATTTATCCTCCAAAATAAATCAACTGTTTTGGTTTAAGATTGTGCAAGCCTTCAAATTTTCTCACTGAACATTTCTCCTTCACATTTTTCACCTGTAGGCATGTGACAAGATTTAACATGATATTGCTCAACCTACCTCTGTAAAGTCAGCTAACAACTTATTAAAATGCACCAGAATTCAGCAAATAACATGTATGATAATAAAAAACTTCTGGGGGAGGACCCCCAGACCCCCCACTAATCATTTCCTTCAAACCAATGTACAACAACCTGTACAATCTGTTACATTGGCCAACCAATCTACATTCAAACTGCCATAATGTGTAGGGGGGCACTACAAGACACACATAGGCCTACAACACACAGATAAGGTGTATATCTCTGTGCAATATGATATGGTTATCAAATTAGAGGGTTATTTTCCAAAAAGTATATTGGGGCAGGGCGGCGGGGGCAGGGGTGGGTACGAGGCAGAGCCCCCCCACATAACCAATCCCAATTTAACCCCTGGCCACAACGCAAGGGGGCGCGAAGTCGCGAAATCGCTAGGAGTAGTTGGTGGGTGTGGTTAGTGGAGTGTTTATCCTCCGGTTACTTATAATGACTAGAACTGGAGTCATATAGATGTACGTACTTCCTCACTTCCTCGATCAACCGCTCTTTGTGATGCTCCATCTTCGCTCGTGTTTTTAAAAATGGCGGTCGTGAAAACAAACCAAACCGGGAAAGTAGGGAAGTGGAAGTGCGTGTACAGCGGAGGTAGAGTGGACCAATCAGAGCCCTCTTGTCTGCGATGCTGTCTGCGAGGCTTCTGCGGTGGTCACAATTTTTGGGAGGTGCGCGCAGAGAGTCTGCGAAGGGGGGGTTACGCAGACACCATCTGCGACGCCATCTGCGAGGACTGCGTTGTCAGCATAAATTGGCCTTAAGTGCTCCTTCTCCATCACTCATGGTGGTAGTGCTGATGTTAAAGACCACCTCAAAACAGCGAAGCACAAGCGGTGGGTAGAAGCAGGGGCTAGCAGTGTGGCCACTTCCTTCAGTAAAGTTAGTGCTGGCAGTGCTGAACTCAAACGGGCTGCTGAGGAAGGTACTTTTGCCTATCATTTGGTGAACCACAACCAAAGTTTCAGGTCCATGGACTGCACCGCGGGCCTGATAAGGAAGTTTTACGACGAACGCTTCACTTGTGCACGAACCAAGGCCGAAGCGATCGTGACGAGTGTCATCTCACCCCATGCCATGGATCTGTTAAAGGCAGACCTAGGAGTGGTTCATCACATCTCGGTGGCTATCGATGCATCCAGTCACAAAGCGGTGAAGCTTATTCCCATTGTGATCCGCTACTTCAAGGGTACAGAGGGGGTGCAGGTGAAAATCCTGGAATTCACATCAGTTCCAGGTGAGACATCTGACATTCTTGTTGGGGAGGTCAGTCGCAGTCTCCGAGCTTTTAACCTGCTTGACAAAGTTGTTGGGTTCTGTGCTGACAACACCAACACCAACTTTGGTGGGAGAGCTACAGTAGGGCTGGCGTGAACAACGTTTTTTTCAAATTAAACGAGGCCTCCACCAATGAGTTAGTGGGAGTGGGCTGTGCTGCACACATCGCTCACAATGCTCTCCAAACTGCTGCAGATACCCTTCCCTGTGACATCAAGAGCTTTATTGTGAAAGTTTTCGGACATTTCCACATCTTTACTGTCCGAACTGAGCAATTAAAAGAGTTCTGCGATTTCGTCAAGCTCGAGTACGCAACAATTCTTGGGACAAGTAAGACGCTGTGGCTGTCCCTAGGTCCGGCTGTCGAAAGAGTGCTGAAGCTTTATCCTGCGCTGCAGTCCTACTTCGCCTCTCAAGACGGACCACCTGTGGCGATTGCTGAATTCTTACAGAACCTGTTTAATGAGGCCTGGATGTGGTTTCTGCACAATCAGCTGTCGTTGTTCAACGATACCGTCAAGGCACTGGAGAGGCAGAAAAACACAGCCGCGCACTCGGCCCATCACCTGCGCAACCTGCAAGGCAAACTGCAGGAGAGAAAGTTGGCTGTGTTCACAGGTCTCAAGATACAGTAAGCGTGAAAGCCCAAAGACATCTGCCCCCCTGCAGGAAAATATAATTTAAAAATAGGCCTCCACTATACCATCTTTGTACACAATACAATAATGAAATCAAATTGAAGGCTGAGCAGTTAAAATAAAAGAGGAAAATGATCAGGGAGTAAAAGCTAAGGAAAAAAAAGATAAGTTTTTAGACAGTAAGTGAAATATTTCTAGCCATGAGCCTATTTGTGCTAATTTTGATATGGCTTACAGCTAAAGAAAATCCCAAATTCAGCATCTCACAAAATTAGAATATTGTAATTTAACCAGGTATTAGGCTACTTTTGACAGTGTGGGCAGGTGCCAAGTCCTGCTGGATGAATGAAATCAGCATCTCCATAAAGTTCGTCAGCATCTCCATAAAGCATAATTCTTCCTACTTTGCCCTAACATTAGGCTTAGGTTATACATAGTGTGTGGAAATAAACATGAAACATTAGCCAATAAAGTGATTTGAAACTTATTTAGGGCGGCGTAGTGGTTAGCGCTGTCGCCTCACAGCAAGAAGGTCCGGGTTCGAGCCCCGTGGCCGGCGAGGGCCTTTCTGTGCGGAGTTTGCATGTTCTCCCCGTGTCCGCGTGGGTTTCCTCCGGGTGCTCCGGTTTCCCCCACAGTCCAAAGACATGCAGGTTAAGTTAACTGGTGACTCTAAATTGAGCGTAGGTGTGAATGTGAGTGTGAATGGTTGTCTGTGTCTATGTGTCAGCCCTGTGATGACCTGGCGACTTGTCCAGGGTGTACCCCGCCTTTCGCCTATAGTCAGCTGGGATAGGCTCCAGCTTGCCTGTGACCCTGTAGAAGGATAAAGTGGCTAGAGATAATGAAACTTATTTATTTGTTAATAATTTGGAAAATTGGAAAATTATTCGCTTTTATAGGTGAAGAATCTTCTGAGCGCCCTTGATGATCCACGAAAGGCAGCGTAATTTCATGACACCGTCTGCGCCTTTTACGAGTGTTGCATTTCATACTTGAAGGAATGGGGAGCTCCGTTTAAGGAGATAGAGGTCCTCTCCTGGACTCTCCTCAACACTGTCCCTCAATGGGATGAGGTTGAATCGTCCCTCCAGCACGTGTCGTCAAGATTTCATCAATGGCACATTGACGAGACCCAGCTGTTTGACGAGACGTCATCTGTGTGGCTATATACCACTGAGAAGGTGGCTCAGTGGAGTGCTGATGGCAAGCCAACGGATGAGTGCTGGGCAGAGATGTTCACGCACTTCAAGAGTAGGGAGATTCCTTACAGCAATGTCAGCCAGCTTTGCCAGTTTGCCATGTGCCTACCTGGCACCAATGCTCCAATTGAGCGAATATTTTCACTCATGAGCAACACCTGGATTGACGAGAGGAATCGCATGACCGTGCCTACTCTCAAAGCCTTGCTTATTACCTGGGCCTATTTCGATGATACTTGCTCGCAGTTTCACAGCAGGCTCTCGGGCAATAAAGCGTTACTGGAGCAAATTCACTCATCATGTAAATACATGCAATAAAATAACACCTTCTTTAGGGTGGGGCAGCACGGTGGTGTAGTGGTTAGCGCTGTCGTCTCACAGCAAGAAGGTCCGGGTTCGAGCCCCGTGGCCGGTGAGGGCCTTTCTGTGCAGAATTTGCATGTTGTCCGCGTGGGTTTCCTCCGGGTGCTCCGGTTTCCCCCACAGTCCAAAGACATGCAGGTTAGGTTAACTGGTGACTCTAAATTGAGCGTAGGTGTGAATGTGAGTGTGAATGGTTGTCTATGTGTCAGCCCTGTGATGACCTGGCGACTTGTCCAGGGTGTACCCCGCCTTTTGCCCGTAGTCAGCTGGGATAGGCTCCAGCTTGCCTGCGACCCTGTAGAACAGGATAAAGCGGCTACAGATAATGAGATGAGATGCTTCTTTAGGGTGGGTGGGTTGGATGTCTGTGTTTCTGAAACATTTTTTGTTGTCTTCATCTGTCTTTAATCTGTATCACAGATTGTCTTGACTTGTTTGATGCTGCTGTCAACTCAGGGTTCACGTTTTCAAAATAGTTAATAGCCGACACTGGTTAAAATTAAACAGAGGCATTTTGGGTAAAGGTTCTGAGGTGACAACGATTAGGCTCATGCGCTCGTTCCTGTTACAATGCATAGCCTATTGTTTAAAAAAAATAAAGTTCATCGCATAAAATGTTGATGTTAATATGCAAGCAATGCATTCTCTTGGCATTTTCACAAAGGTGAAATAAATCAGTTGAAATGTAGGCTATTGGCCTATTCCCTACCATCACATCTGTTGTCTGATTTTCTTACTTTAACTGAATTGTGATAGAAGTACATGTAGATAACAAGAAAATTCAACTACTTGATTATTCTCTTTTTTTGATCAACATTTTATTGTTTATTCAAAAAAGGGGGGCGTTACAGACATATCAAAAGGCACATGTTAAATGAGAAAAAGAAAAAATATCAGGTTGGTAAGACAGTACATAGCCTACTGTACATTACAGACCTTTTCAGCAGGTAGATCGCAAGAGCAGATTGTCTAATGCCGCTTTTCCACTACCAACGCGGCTGAGTCGGGCTGAGCCGTGCCGTGCTGAGTTGGGCTGAGTCGAGCTGAGTGGGGTTGTTGGAGTTGCATTTCGACTACAACCGCGCTGAACCGTGCTGGCTGGAAGTGGGTGGGCACATTGGGCGGAGTTAGCGAAAGTGGGTGGACGTCACGTGATGTCGTTAGGCGGCGCAAACAGTGACATCAGTGACCTTTTAAGCGGTAGTCTCACGACCCGGATAGTAAACAATAAACATGGAGGACATGGAGTCGTTAGTGTTGCTGGTCTTGGTGCTGTGGCTTGTTGTCACCGACAACGCCAACAGATACTGGCAAGAGCGTATAGATGAGGCGAGGCGCATAAGGCTTCAGAAATTCTCGTAATTTGTCATTCTTCTTCTTCCGGGTTTACGGTGTTTACAGATCCCAGCGTGCTCGCAGGGCGTGTGTGGGCATGTGAGGACACTCCTCCTCACCAATCAGTGCACAGGGGAGTGTCTCCTCATGCCCCTAGCCCCACTCGGCTTGGTTTGGCTCGATTCAGCCCCACTCCAAAACCGTGCGAGTTTTGGGTGCTGAGTAGGGCTGAAGCGAGCTGAGTCGTGCTGCTCTGAGGTAGTCGAAACGTGAGCCGTGTCGGGCTGAAGTGAGCTGAAGCGAGCTGAAGTGAGCTGAAAAAGGGTAGTGGAAAAGGGCCATAATTGTTGTTGTCCTTAGCCCAAGAGATTATCTTGGATGAGAAAGAGTTCCAAGCTTGAACAGTCACTGGTCGCGCCTTATTAAGTCGTGCAGTTGTATGTTCAAGGTTGACAAGACTATGAATCCAGAATGATTTCATACACAAATCCGGAGTAAACCAGTTTTTCAGAATTGTTTTCTTTGCAGAGGTAAACCCTGCGAATACCATTTTGAACTGAATTTGTTTTAGATTGATATCAGAATTGTCATTAAGGAGACAAAAACCAGGATTAGGAACATACAAAATGTTAAGTATATCCGCTAACACTGAGTTTACATGAAACCAGAACTTAGAGATAACTGGACAATCCCAAAACATGTGTAAGAATGTTCCTGGTGAAGCAGTGTTACATATATGACAGTTATAAGTAACTTGCAATTTCATCTGGAATCTCTTATAGGGTGTGATGTAGGCTCTGTGTATGCTTTTGAAGTGAATTAGTTGGTGAGCTAGGTTCTTAGAAGTCATACGTACTTGATTATTCTCTGAAATGTTGATAAAAGTGAGCTTCTACAAAATGATAAAAGCACCTGTCTGAGCCATGGTTTGAGCCGGAGCATGTTTACATCAAAACACGTGTGCATGGGGGCGTCGTGGCTCAGGTGGCTAAGGCACCATGCCATAAATCCGGGGACCCGGGTTCGATTCTGACCTGAGGTAATTTCCCGATCCCTCTCCATCTCTCTCTCCTGCTTGTTTCCTGTCTCTACACTGTCCTATCCAATAAAGGTGAAAAATGCCCCCCAAAAATATCTTTAAAACGAGTGTCACGTGCAAAGTGTCCTGGTTTTAGACTCGGGAAATCTGGTCACCCTAGAAAAGACTCTTTATGACGAATATTACACTGTAAACATATTTAGCATTAATTGCTAGCAGAATTTCTCTGGGTTTGGCTATATTAACAAACACTGAACTTGTGAATTTTGAGGTGTTAAAAAAAACATGAAGCTGCGAATACAGTGCCCTCCACAATTGCTGCCCCTCTTGTAAAGATTCGTAAAAAGGGTTAGAAAAAAAATCCTCCTTTTGGTGAAGTTGCTTCATCTCACACTGAAAAAATGAGAAAAATCCAACCTTTAATTGAAATAAATTTATTCAGCGAAAAACAAATCCCTCATCAAGAAATATGTTTTCAACAAAAGCCACTATTATTGGCACCCCTGGAAATGATCATGAACACAATGTACCTGAAGCATGTTTCCCATTTAAATTGTACAGTATTTTTGAGTTGATTGAAGCGTGTAGGAACTTTCAAGCTGTAATCCATGACTTCCTGATTAACTGGGGAACAAATATGAGGTGACACACAGGTCAAATTCCCTCAACATCAACATAGGAAAGATAAAAGAACACACAAACCAAATGAGGGAGAAGTGTGTTGACCTTCATAAGTCAGGGAATGGGGATTAAAAAAAAATAGCTACTCGCCTGAAAATGTCCATTTCTACTGTTAGGGCAATAATAAAAAAAAAAGTGGACAACAACTGGAACTGGTACAAACTTGTCTGGAAGAGGACACAAGTTTATTTTACCCCCATGTACAGTGAGTAGGAGGGTAAGAGAGGGATGGGTCCGTCTCAGAAACTGCTCTCTCATTTGGGACATTATGGTCAAAAAATAAATCTTCTAATTTTACTATATTTTTTGCATTTACCTAACACTCAATGTTTCTTTTGTCATGTTTAATAAGAATAAAGATAGCATCTTGCTTTATCTGGCCTCCACTGTGGAAATTTTTTTGATTACAATTCAAATGCTTTTGTAAAATTGATTTCCATATAAAATAACTCCATCATGAAGAATTAAAGCCCCTCCTTCACAGATGAGTGAAAATATTGAATAAATTTCCTCTTTTTGATTGCTTGGGTTAAAAATGGCAAGTTATGATGACTGAATTGATTATTCACTTAAATATGAATAATATGATACATTTTGGGTATTTGATACGGCGAAATAGGACACGATGGAAAAATCAAGAACACACCGGAAAGATGAGAATAACGGCGGTGGTAAAAGAACAGCGACTGTACCGGCTGAAGGTCGCGCGGGTCTCTGCTGCGGTGTGCGAGCAACGGGACATCACTACCGCACCGGACGGAGCGCGAGGCGGGGGTGGGGCAAAATGACTAGCCGTAGAGTCTATCAAAAGTTCGATCTAAATTGACCATGATTGCAAAATATTGGCCAAAAATACGCAAACACTACGAAATATGAAAGTAAAGATGAAAAAGAAACATTCTGTTGCCTTATACTGCAAGACTAAAACAAAATAAAACTGTCAAAACTCACCTTTTCAGTGATAACGTCCGAACAGATCACCCGCGTAACAGAGACCGCAAATGGAAGCACGATCAACTTCTAACTGCTGGAGTGGAAAATTCCATTCTACACATGCAAATTGTTAATGTGTGTCCTTCCCCGCACACAAATAACACGCTACGGTAAAAAATAGACCACGACTCATTTTATAGCTCAGAAATTCATACAAGACCAGCTACCATCGTAACATATTCTGTAAGAAACATATTCTATACCTAACTTTCAGCTTTCATTTTAAAAAACAAAATCGCAGATTTATAACTAAATGTTTATATGGCGTAGTGATTTTAAGTTCCTACTTTTGGTGAGGTAGTGACCTCGACCCTGAGGCTTTCCGTTTAGATCAAAACACACGATCGTATTGGTTTTGGGTTTGCGGAAAATGGAGTTACAACGGTGATTAAATATTTTGCATGATGTTTTATTACGGTTATGATTATTCTGTGAGCGCACCAATCCTTAGGTGGATAAAGTTACAACTTAAAATACAATTAGTGATAACTGTAGACTTTTCAGTGGACTACAACCTTTTTAAGGGAATGCGATGTAGTCAACCATTTATCATGTCCCGGATCAAGCCGCCATTTTTCCACAAATTTGCAGAATTTTTGCCAAATTCTGAATATTCACATCAAAGATTTAGTTTTATCTGTATTATTTCTTTCATCATTTTATTTCAAATTAAAACCAACATCCCCATTCAAAACCGTATAGTTTATTGACTGTGAGTATATTTAGTGGGGGACCTCCACAGTACCCAATTTCTGAGACAGACCCATATATCTCCAAGGATCACTATTGGTGAATTACAAGAAAAAGTAAAATCTTGGGGTTTCCAAGTCTCCAAAACCATCATCAAACTCCAGCTCCATGCCAACATATTATTTGGAAGGTACCAGAAAAAAAGCCTTTTCTGTCAGCTAACCACAAACATAAGCACCTGAAGTTTGTGAAACGCTACTACAACTTTGACTGTAACTGTTTTCTGTAGTCTGATGGAACAAAAATTGAGCTTTATGGCAATAAACACTCAACGTGGGTTTGCTGTAAACAGAAGGATGGCTATAATGAAAAGAACCCGATCCCAACTGTAAAATATGGTGAAAGTTCTGTCATGTTTGGTGGGTTTGGAACATGTGTTTTTGTTGAAAACAATTATTTATTGATGAAATGTTTGTTTTTTCTCTGAATAAATATATTTCATTTAAAGTTTGGATTTTTCTCATTTTTTCAGTGTGAGATGACGTGACTTCACCAAAAGGTGGATTTTTTCGAATCGTTTTGACTAATCTTTACAAGAGGTGCCAATAATCATAGAGGGCAATGTCTCATCTCATCTCATTATCTCTAGCCGCTTTATCCTTCTACAGGGTCGCAGGCAAGCTGGAGCCTATCCCAGCTGACTACGGGCGAAAGGCGGGGTACACCCTGGACAAGTCGCCAGGTCATCACAGGGCTGACACATAGACACAGACAACCATTCACACTCACATTCACACCTACGCTCAATTTAGAGTCACCAGTTAACCTAACCTGCATGTCTTTGGACTGTGGGGGAAACCGGAGCACCCGGAGGAAACCCACGCGGACACGGGGAGAACATGCAAACTCCACGCAGAAAGGCCCTCGCCGGCCCCGGGGCTCGAACCCAGGACCTTCTTGCTGTGAGGCGACAGCGCTAACCACTACACCACCGTGCCGCCCCTAGAGGGCAATGTGCATGATTAAATTGTTTATATGGATTTCGTTTATGAATATAATAAACAAAAATAAATACAAAATAAGCAGTTATTAGACATCCATTGTTACAGCTTATTCCCTCATTCTTTCTTATTGAATAAACTAGAGTTGTTTTTTCTGAAGTCTTTAAGATCATTAAGTCATTCAACAGTAAAGCTTTGATGTCATTTTTCCATCTTATTATCTTTTTTTCTGAAACTCTTGTCCATAAAAATGACTACACATCAAAGATCGACTATGAAAGATTTCCAGATTCCAGTACAAGTTGACCAGCTCCCAGTCTGCAAAAGAACAACACATTTCTCTGTCCACTGTCCTCCAAAGCTTCCCAGATCTGTTGGTGTGTAATTGCCCGTCACTAATCAGTACTTTCCTGCAGCCGGAGGCGTTCTTAATCTGCATGTAAAATTATGCATTCACTGCTAAGCCAGTATATTACCTACTATAGTGTTTGTTTACTTCTGAGAGATGGCCAGTTTCCCCTTAGTGGAATTGGAAACATGGTAGAGTCATGAATATGCAGGAGCACCTGCATACGGGTGACAGTCCTCAGGTTCAGGAAAGATTTTCGAGTTTGACAGTTGAAAGGGAAAAAAAACCCAGAAATACACAAAGAGAGAGTGAAGGCAAAAATACAATGGGAGAGGGGCGGATCAAGAATTAGGCTGCCAAACGTCAAAGGCCAGTCTGAGTCAACAGGAAATCAGTGGGGTATTTTGACGAGGGCCATTTTGTCTTCACAAAAGTGCTGCCTTTCTGCTAAATTTCCTTCTGTTTAAGAAACGTTGGTTTGGATATATGCTTGTAAGAGGTTAGTGACATAATGGAGGAGCTTCCCGTCATCATCAAGCTCTACACTCTTCAAATAGCTAAATCTATTACCTTGAAGTGGTCTCTGGTTTGTCACTCTTAAACCATACAACAGAGTGTTTACCTCTCAAAGGGACTTTTAAGTAGAAACTCTTTAGAAAGCTTCCTTGGCACCAAGGATGCTAAAGTCAGATTAGTTAGGAACATGGTTCTCAATGAGGGTTATTACAATGATGGAAATCATAATCAACCACTCTTCAAAAAGAAAGCAAATCTACAGTCATTAAGAATTATTTAGTTAGTCCCACGAGGAACCCTTTAAGGTTCTATAATTAAAAAAAAAACCTCTACAACAAAATCCCAAAGTTTCCCTCTAACCCCCCCAGGATTTGTGATGCATAGGTCTGCATAGATCTGTGTTGGTGGAAATCACAATCAACCACTATTAAAGTTGTCTAGCCTTCAGAATTCTTTTGGTTTGTCACTCTGGTCAATAGCCCTTCAAAGTTCTTTGTAAAACACTACAGCAAAGAATTTCCTTCTCAGCAAGGGCTTTAAGTAGAGTAGGAAGCTTATGTTGGGTTGATTATGCCCATGTTGGAGAACCCAATGTGTGAATGTGATACCAAGGACAGGAAAGTTGTTGTTCAGTGGTTAAGGCTTTGGCCTACTGATGGTTCAGTTACGAGTCCAAATCCCAGCATCACCAAGATGCTATAGTTGAGTTGTTAGGTAGCACTTTTAACCTTAAACTACTCAGTTATATTCTGTCACCCTTGAGGGAAACCTCTGATAGAGGGTTCTACAAAGAACCTTTTCAAAAAATGCTTTCTGTTGGTTTGATCATGTACATGTTGGAGAACATGCTTCAGCAAACTGTCACAGTTGGGTCATTAAGCAAGACTTCTGACCTTCAAATGCTCAGTTGTATCCTGTCATTCTTGGGGAACTCTCTATTAGAGGGGTCTATGAAGAACCTCTTCAGAAAATTTCTTTCTGTTGGTTTGATCATGGATGGCATGATGGTGAGCACTATCACCTCACATCAAGAAGGTTCTGGGGACTGGAGTCTTTCTATGTGGAGTTTGCATGCTCTCTTCATGCCTGCATGGGGTTCCTCTGGGTGCTCCAGTTTCCTCCCACAGTCCAAAGACATGCATATTAGGTCAAATTGCCCTTGGGTGTAAATGTGAGTGTGAATGGTTGCGCGACTGGTGACCTGTACAGGCTGTACCCCACCTTTTGGCCAATGTCAGCTGGGATTGGCTCCAGCTTCCCCCATGACCCTGACAAATAAGTGGTACAGATAATGCAGGGATGCATGGATGGTTTGATCATGTCCATGTTGGAAAGCCCACCTCGCCAACCTGCCATAGTTGGGCCCTTGAGCAAGACCTTTAACCCTTAACTGCCCAACTGTATCCTGACCCTCTGGGGGACATTGTATTGGAGAGTTCTAAGTAACACCTTTTCAGAATTAGTCCTTCTGTTCAAGAAATCTTACATTTCTTTGATCATACCCAAGTTTGAGAACCTGCATTGCCAAACTGCTACAGTTGGACCCTTGAGCATGAGCCTTACCCCTCAACTGCTCATTTGTATCCTTTGAGTCTATTGTAAGGCTCTGTGGAAAGTAAAACCTCTTCAGAAAGCATCCTTCAATATTAAGATTAAGGTGGTGTGATCAAGCCCGTGTTGGAGAACCCACAGTGTGAATGTGGCACGAGGGATACGTGATGAAGGAGATACTGTATTATGGGTACAGATTTATCCTTAAAGTGGAACACCACCAGAACAGTTCTGTTATACTGTTAAATGATTACAGAGTTGTTAAGGCCATGAATCTCAAGGGGATTCATCAAGCACAGCCAGGTCTGCCTTTTTTTTTTTTTGTTAAATTGACGTTATAGTGACAGAAAACACAATCAATCTTGGTCCAATCAGAACCCCTTTAAGATGCTAAGAACCTGACAATGAACCCTTTTTTTCCCCGAAGAGAGCCATTAGTATTTAAATATTTTTCTGTGCAGCTGATTAATCCAAATCTGAGCAGCATGTAGACGTGTAGCTTTGAAATAATGTGAACTTGAATCACACTGTAATTTTAACTGAATAATAAAAATGAGGGCTAATTATTTTGCATTGGAGGACAAGTTTGGGTTCTGGTGATGGAAATTCAGAAATAAAGAAAACCTCTGACGAGTCTAATAAATAAATATAATGGTACACTTTGACCCTAATTGTGTATCTTCATTGAATGAATGTTGGATTATTATTATTGTTATTATTTTTGCACTTTTGAAAGTTTAAGAAAAGATAGAAGAATTGATGAAAAAAACGAACAGAACAGAAAAACTGACCATGAAGAAACAGAGAGAAGATACTACTCAGTAAATAAGGAAGTGAAAGGAGGAGGGAGTGTGTTGTGTGTTTGGGTTTTTTTCATGCTCCTTGCTGCCAGTTCTGTCTTTCTTTACCTTCTGAGGTTATTCGTCTCTTAGAGCATAAAAGCTGATGAGTGTACAAGGCTGCTTTGTAAATGTTAAGGCTACATTAGAGGGGACAAAAAGCAATGTTGAAAAGTGGCTATTGAAAGGTCTTTGGAGGTCTTTGGCTCTATCAGCACGTTGCACACCCTGGTTCTCGAGCACTGCGGAGAACCATTAAGGAGAAAGCAGGTTGATTTGTGTTTATTGACACGCCTATCACGGGTCACGCTGAGTTTATCTTCTGAACTCAGCATACATTACTGGATTAGTCATGGACATCATTACAATACAATTACATTGTCTTAAAGGGGATTACAGAGCTCATATATATATATATATATATATATATATATATATATATTCGGTTATCTGCAGACTTTTTATCATTTTCTTGTGAGCAAAAGAGGGACTGGGACAGGGCATGTGGGCACACACACACGCCATGGAAGTTATCGGATGTTTGCCCTTGCTCATTTGGCTTCTGATGAGGCAGAATTCTGGGAAACACTGACGACAAAGTCACTGAGACATGGCACTTATATCACCTCATTCTCCTCATCTCTCTCTCTCTCTCTCTCTCTCTCTCTCTCTCGCTCTTTTGTCTGTCATTCTGGTTCAGAGACCAAAGCCATGGTTGGAAATCACACTTCTAGTCCAGCTGCCAGGGAATATGATATTTCATCCCTTTTTGTCACCCAAAAGGCTGTAATCACAGCTTGAAGTTAACTTTTTAGCTCAGTAGCCATTGTGAGATCGAGCAGAGCCAAGTTTCCTAAAAGCCCACCGATAAATGGTCGAGCGAGCATCACAAAGAACTTTCTCTTTCTCTCTCTCTCTCTCTCTCTCTCTCTCTCTCTCTCTCTCTCTCTCTCTCTCCTGGCTTTTATGTTTGTGATTTTTCTAGGAAACAAGATGTTAAAAATAGTGCATAGCCTCTTTCTTTCTTTCTTTCTTTCTTTCTTTCTTTCTTTCTTTCTTTCTTTCTTTCTTTCTTTCTTTCTTAACTTTTGTTATTCTAGAAATCTTACTGATCATTTTTGTCTCCATCACTTACAGCTGAATTCAAAAGTTAGCATCACATGGTTTTTAGTGGAAACAATCTTTCTTTCTTTCTTTCTTTCTTTCTTTCTTTTCTTTCTTTCTTTCTTTCTTTCTTTCTTTCTTTCTTCCTTTCTTTCTTTCTTTCTTTCTTTCTTTCTTTCTTTCTTTCTTTCTTTCTTTTGTGTTATATTACAGTACACCATCATGTTATACTACAGTTCATTGGTCTGGACTGTGGAATTGCACTATGGCTACAGTCTCTCTCTCTCTCTCTCTCTCTCTCTCTCTCTAACACTTTGTACTTTAGTTTGGTGACTACAGCTGGGAGGAGTCGTTTGGTATTGGTGAATTTTCCTGAGACAAATAGGATGTAGTGGTAGAAAGAAAAGGACGGGGCTAGAGGGAGGGAGGGATAGAGAGAAGGAGGTCAGAGAGAAACTTGAAAGCTAAGATTAATTGAGCTGGTCAGTTGTGTGTTGGATATGAAGAAGACTTGCTGAATCTGGGATCTCTCTCTCTGTCTCTCTGTCTCTCTCTCTCTGTCTCTCTCTCTGTCTCTCGTTGTTCATGTTGCTGATCTTTTTTCCCCTTAGCTTATTCTTCTGCAGAAATCTCTCATTATTTGATTCCAAAAAGGTTTCTTTCTTTCTTTCTTTCTTTCTTTCTTTCTTTCTTTCTTTCTTTCTTTCTTTCTTTCTTTCTTTCTTTCTTTCTTTCTTTCTTTCTTTCTTTCTACCAGTTAGATGTAATGGGGAATGCTAGGAGGTGTTGGATCTGAGCCAGTTTCGTGTGTGTGTGTGTGTGTGTGTGAGAGAGAGAGAGAGAGAGAGAGAGAGAGAAAGAATCACAGATTACGACCCTTTTTCATGATTTTTCCCTCATAATATTGCATAAGTGCTTTTATGTCCACACACACACACACACACACACACACACACACACACACACACACACACACGGTGTGTGTACATGTTAATTAACTACCATTTTAGACTTGTATAGTAGTGTAGTAATGTTTATGATTTCTATCTTCTCTTCATGAAAGGTCATGTTCTTCTTGGGTAAGGTTGATTAAAACTCTTTTAATCCTCTCTCTCTCTCTCTCTCTCTCTGTCACTGAACCTGATCATTATTCGCCAAAAACAGTTTCCGTGTTTGTTTCTTTTTTTTCCTCCTGTGGAGGTTTAGCCTAATGGACCTTGCTACAGAATGAATCATACAATTTGTTTGAAATCCCGTTGCACAAAACTTTTTGCTCTTTTCATTCGTAGCTTTGGGAAGTCTCTCTCTCTCTCTCTCTCTCTCTCTCACACACACACACACACACACACACACACACACACACACACACACTTACACTTCACTTTGGAATTTGTCTTTCATATTCATTCATTTACATGTTGACGGATGTGTTGATGTGCCCTAGTTTGGAACTGAAGAGAAAAATGTCAGTGCTGATTGTGAATGAAAGAGTGTCGGAGTAATAAACTCGTCTCCCCTCTCTGTTTCTGGACACAAACAAATTCATACATTACTATAAATACAGTCCCCCCCCCCCTCCCCCCCATATAATACACACCCCCTCCCGCCGGTTGTCACAACAACTCATGATTGGAAAAGCACTTATAAATTATAAGCTATTACATTTATTCTAGATTCAATTAAATATTTATTTTATTAACAGTTAATTCTTCAAATGAAAATCATCAGGTGATGGAAATGTTGAAATGAGTCGTGTATGTAAATAAGTCAGGAGAGTGAGGAGAGTGCTGAGTGTGAGGTGAGTGTGAGGAAAGTAAGGACAGTGTGAGGAGAGTGTGGAGAGACAGAAGAGTGTGAGGTGAGTGTGAAGAAGAGAGTGAGGAGTATGAGGAGAGGAAGGAGAGTGAGGAGTGAAGAGAATGAGGAGAGGAAAGAGTGTAAGGAGAGTGAAGAGAGTGTGAGGAGAGTGAGGAGAGGAAAGAGTGTGAGGAGAGTGAAGAGAGTGAGGAGAGGAAGGAGAGTGAGAAGAGTGAAGAGAGTGAGGAGAGGAAGGAGAGTGAGGAGAGGAAGGAGAGTGAGGAGTATGAGGAGAGGAAGGAGTGTGAAGAGTGAAGAGAGTGAGGAGAGGAAGGAGTGTAAGGAGAGTGAGGAGAGGAAAGAGTGTGAGGAGAGTGAAGAGAGTGAGGAGAGGAAGGAGAGTGAGAAGAGTGAAGAGAGTGAGGAGAGTGAGGAGAGTGAGGAGTATGAGGAGAGGAAGGAGTGTGAAGAGTGAAGAGAGTGAGGAGAGGAAGGAGTGTAAGGAGAGTGAAGAGAGTGTGAGGAGAGTGAGGAGAGGAAAGAGTGTGAGGAGTGAGGAGTGAAGAGAGTGAGGAGAGGAAGGAGTGTGAGGAGTGAGGAGTGAAGAGAGTGAGGAGAGGAAGGAGTGTAAGGAGAGTGAGGAGTGAAGAGAGTGAGGAGAGGAAGGAGGGTGAGGAATATGATTTCTCCATGTTCAGGGTGAAGGACAGGTTTATTCAACATTTAAAAGACATTCTTAGTATTCAGAGGAGATCCAGTGTTGCTCTTCCTGCAGAGATGGAGAGATGGAAAGAGAAATAGAAAAGATAGAGAAAGAAAGAGTAGAACTACTTGAACTCCTGAGCTGTTACGTCTTTTTCTGACTCCAAAGGTAGACATGAGACCTCAGTTCCCCTCTCTCTGTTCCTGTCTCTCTCTCCATATGTCTGTCTTGGCTCCTCTCTCTCTCTCCCTCTCTCTCTCCCTCACTGTCAGTTTTTCTGTCTCTCTGTCTCTCCTGTCTTTCGCTCCATCTTTCTTGTATCTTTCTGTCTCATTCTGTCTGGTTTTTTTCTCTCTGTGTGTTTCTCTTTATCTCTCCTCTCTGTATCTCTCTCTCTCGCTCTCTCTCTCTCCCCCCCCCCCCCCCCCCCCCCCTCCCATCCTCTTGCACAAACACATCGTCCACCTCACGGGCCTCTGTTGCCATGGTAACCACCGGAGGGCGAGTCGCGGTGATGGAGAGAAGAAGAGTTGGAGGGATCTGTTCTTTGGAATGCGCTCTCATATCAAATATAAGTCTCTCTCTCTCTCCTTCTGTTTCTCAGTGTCTCTCTGTGTCTCTCGACCCCTCACTATAACTGACCTGTGAATCTGACAGCCAGACTTTTCTCAAACACAGTGGACACTTGCGTATTCTCCTTTCTATATTGGTGTGATACCTCCGTGTGTGTGTGTGTGTGTGTGTGTGTGTGTGTGTGTGTGTGTGAGCACTAAAAGTCAGCGTTTGACTAAATCTGTGAGCGTGCCTGAGGGGAAAGGCTGATTAAAAGAGCCAAACCAAAGATCCTGATAAGTGGTCACCCATTAGAAAGCATTTTAGTCACAGTTATGAGAGATATTACATTTCAGTGTGTTCATTCATCTCTCTCTCTCTCTCTCTCTCTCTCTCTCTCTCTCTCTGTTATCGGAAACAAGGGAGTTTATTCAAACCCTAGCCCTGACAGCTTAGCTCCAGGAAAAAAAGCCTTCTAAAAGAGAATTGCAACATGCATTAAGGAGAAAAGAAAGCAATAACAAATGCAAGAGCGAGTGAGAATATCTATATTATAGATTAACTATAATTCTGGATTTAAAAAATATATATTATTTTAATTACTTAAACACTGCGCTAATACTGTAACAGTTACTCTGCCATTCAGGTGAACTCAATGCAATTCAGTTGTATTTTTTACAGTATTTGGAAGCAAACAGACCCAAAGCAGGTTTAGAGAAATATAGAAATTCCAGATATAAATTTAAAATTTATTCCTAATGAATAAATGACAGCGCCAGAGGTGACAGTGATGAGCAAAAACTCCCTGAGACAACATGAGGAAGAACCCGAAAGAGGAACCAGACTCAGAATGGAACCCATCCTCATCTGGGTGACACCGGATAGTGTGATTATAAATCATTCCCTTCTATACCTCTGTACTATGGAGTGACAGGAACAGGAACTTTATGACCATCAGAGTCATTTCTGAATTCATTATACACTTGCTGGCCACTTTTTTAGGAACACCCATCCATCCATCCATCCATCCATCCATCCATCCACCTGCTGTTTTATTTTATGCAGTTCTCTAATCAGCCGATACCTTGATGCATCAAATCACGCAGATACAAATCAAGAGCTTCAGTTAATGTTCACAATGTTCAAACATCAGAATGAGAAAAATTGTGATCTCACAGTGTGACTTTCTTTCACTGTGGTATGGGTGTTGGTTTGAGCCAGATGGTGGTTGGTGGTTTGAGTATTTCAGAAGCTGCTGATCTCCTGGGGTTTTCACACACAACAGTCTCTAGAGTTTACACAGAATGGTGTGAAAAACAAAAAACATTATTGAGTAAGTGGGTGAGTGAGTGACAGTTCTGTGGGTGGAAAAAACAAACGCCTTGTTGATAAGAGAGGGTCAGAGGAAAATGGACGGATTGCTTGAGCTTTTTTTTTTTGCCAAGAAGGAAAGATAATAGCAACTCACTCTCGGCGGCACGGTGGTGTAGTGGTTAGCGCTGTCGCCTCACAGCAAGAAGGTCCGGGTTCGAGCCCCGTGGCCGGCGAGGGCCTTTCTGTGCGGAGTTTGCATGTTCTCCCCGTGTCCGCGTGGGTTTCCTCCGGGTGCTCCGGTTTCCCCCACAGTCCAAAGACATGCAGGTTAGGTTAACTGGTGACTCTAAATTGAGCGTAGGTGTGAATGTGAGTGTGAATGGTTGTCTGTGTCTATGTGTCAGCCCTGTGATGACCTGGCGACTTGTCCAGGGTGTACCCCGCCTTTCGCCCGTAGTCAGCTGGGATAGGCTCCAGCTCGCCTGCGACCCTGTAGAACAGGATAAAGCGGCTACAGATAATGAGATGAGATGAGATAATCACTCTTTACAACCACGGTGAGCAGAAAAGCATCTCAGTATGCAACAGCAGAAGAACACATTGGGTTCCACTCCTGCAGCCCTAAGATTCTACAGGAATTTTAGAATCAAGAACAAGTTTCTATTAAAGTGGCCGGTGAGTGTAGTTTTGATTTAAAGTCTGTTGTATGGAAGTTAAGTTCAGTCATTTATCAGAAAATATAAAGACTTTAGTCAAATGTATGTGAGGAAACGCAGCCATTTATGCAATTTTATCCACATAAAATTCATTTCAGGTTACAGAATTAAAGGGGCCAGCTCTCGCTTTCCAGAATCCGGTTCATTGTTTTTGTTTACATGTTTGGTTTTGCCACTGTGCTTTGAAACCACGTGACCGCTAATCTGCTAGCTCTCTTCCTGTCCGTTCACTGAGCTCAATACCGAACCTTTACAAGAAAACTATATTCGCTAAGAAAAAACACACAATTTTGAACACAATATTTTCTTCCCTTTGAGGCCGGTTCTGATCCGTTACAACGGAATCATGATGTGAAAACTGAATGGATCAGAATTCAAAATAATTTAGAATATAACTACTATGTGTGTAACTACTTTGATGAAATATCTTCAATTTAACGTTACAATTTATGATCTGTGGCTTTGGATTTTGCAGATTATTTTTCAGATGTATCGCAGCGGAATAAAAATGGATGGCGTCAAATATGGCGACTCGATACATAGCACAGAGGCTTCTGGGAAGGATGAGCTGACCCCTTTAATTCTGTAAGTCAGGGATTTCATGTTGTGAGGCAAAGTGTTATTAGTTTGAGACACAAAATGGCTACGAAGTGGTACTTAAAGTGTTTGGTGCGATGTAAAGTGTCCTTGAGCAGCAAAATGGTAATTCTTTCATAATTCAGGGCTTTAAATGTCTCGCTGAGTTGAATTCAACATTATTTTGTTCTGTTCTCCTTAATTTAATTCTGTTTAATTTTATTTACATTTATTTATTCATGTAATTATTTAATTTATTTCAGTTTTGTTTTTTTCTTTAAAAAACATGATTTTCGTTAATTTACTACATTGAATTTAATTAATTTTAATGTTAATTTTGCTCTGTTTTCCTCAATTGAATTTTAATTTTGTTTTTTCTCCAGATATTTGTGAAATTTTTATTTATTAATTTTCCCAAAAAGTAACATATTGATTGTTTTAACAGTTTTACTATTTATTTATTTATGTTAGGGACAAAGTGATTTTTTTTTCACAAAATAAGCATTTTTTTGCAACCAAAATTTAATATCGTTACATCCTTTAATAAACAGATACAGTACATATTCTACTCTCTAGGTTTCTGGTAAAAGATGTAGATGTAAGATGTCACTTTATGTAAAATTACAGTGTGGTGAAAAAAAGATAAATGATGTCATTATTACACTGTTAGTCGCACCACGTCCTCAGTCAGAGGTTTTCACTTGATGTGTTTGACACGTTATCCCTCATGCCTGGCCTAGCGTGATATAACACAGTGTGTTTACTGGTCAGTAATTAGCCCTCAGGAATGAAAAGGATCATTTCAGCGTGATTAGACGTCTGTGTAATCAATTTATTCCTGCAGCCATTTTCTGTGGCACTAAAACAACCGAACAGACAAACAAAAGCAAACGTGCGTCTCCTTCTCCTCTAATTACAAACACATTCAATTAATTACACGCATGCATACACACACACACACACACACACACAGAGTGTAGAGTCAGACTGGAATGACGTGTTCATGGCAGTGGTGAGTGTGTATGACGTGTCGATGTGTACAGTACAGCAACAGCAATGTGGAATTGCAGTAATTAGTTTAGCTGTGCTGATTATACAGGGGAAAAACTGCTGAAAGTCAAATCAGACCCAAACAATTCCTTCAAACGAGTCGTTTATGAGTCATGAGTGATGAGTGATGTTTCACAGCAGCCTGTACGCAGGACTTTACCACTCTGGCAACACTTCATACAAAACCAAGTCCTGAGCACCGAGCTCCAGCGTTCAGTGGCGCTTCCCATCAGAGCACTCGTCTACTTTCTTTCTTTCTTTCTTTCTTTCTTTCTTTCTTTCTTTCTTTCTTTCTTTCTTTCTTTCTTTCTTTTTTCATCTTTCAGCATCTCTACATTGCTTCTTCATTTCTTTCTTTACTTCTGTTTTGTTATTTTATTTATACCTTCCTTCTTGGGCAGCACGGTGGTGTAGTGGTTAGCGCTGTCGCCTCACAGCAAGAAGGTCCTGGGTTCGAGCCCCGTGGCCAGCGAGGGCCTTTCTGTGCGGAGTTTGCATGTTGTCCGCGTGGGTTTCCTCCGGGTGCTCCGGTTTCCCCCACAGTCCAAAGACATGCAGGTTAGGTTAACTGGTGACTCTAAATTGAGCGTAGGTGTGAATGTGAGTGTGAATGGTTGTCTGTGTCTATGTGTCAGCCCTGTGATGACCTGGCGACTTGTCCAGGGTGTACCCCGCCTTTCACCCGTAGTCAGCTGGGATAGGCTCCAGCTCGCCTGCGACCCTGTAGAACAGGATAATGCGATGAGACCTTCCTTCTTTTATTTATTTGTTCCTTCATTCTTTTCTTCCTCCATAGTCATTTGTTGTATCCTTTCTTCTTTCTTTTAGCTCCATCCTTTCCTTCCTCCTTCATTCCTTCCTCTTTCCCTCCCTCCTTTTAGATCCCTCTTTCCTAACTTTTTGTTTTCCTTCCTTCTTTCCTTCCTCCATTTTAGATCCCTCATTCCTTCATCTGTCATGTCCTTCCTTCCTTCCTTCCTTCCTTCCTTCCTTCCTTCCTTCCTTCCTTCTTCATATCCTCCCTCTTTCCTTTCATTTTCCTTCCTCCATTCCTTCCTGTCATTTCCTTCCTTCTTCCCTTCCTCCCTCCTTTTAGAGCCTTCCTTCCTCCCTCCTTTTAGAGCCTTCCTTCCTTCCTTCCTTCCTTCCTTCCTTCCTTCCTTCCTTCCTTCCTTCCTATATCACTTAATTCCTTCCTTCCACCCTCCCTCTCTCCCTCCAGCCTGCCCTCCCTCCCTCTCTTCTGCCTTTCCTTACCTTTTCTTCCTTCATTTGAGCCTTCCTTCTTTTAGATCCCTCTTTCCTTTCCTTTTTTCATTTTCCTTCCTTCATTCCTTCCTCTGTCATGTCCTTCCTTCTTTCTTTCCTTCCTTTTCCCCTTCCTCCCTTCTTTTATATCCTTCCTTCCTTTGTCACTTAATTTCTTCCTTCCTTTCACCCTCCCTCTCTCCTCCCTCCCTTGCTCCCTTCTGCTGTTCTTTTCCCTGAGCGATCTTCCACTCCAGCCCGGAGCGTTAGCAGTGCTTGCTGCACACACCTTTACCCTTTGGCAATGCTTCACACAAAACCCTGTGCTGAGCTCCAGCATTCAGCCACACGTCTCTCTACACCGCTGATTACATAACCAACACTTTATCATCTCTCCTTCTCCTCCGGATCGTCTTTTCCTCTGCCTGTCTGTCTCTCTGCTCGACTGTCTGTCTCTCTCTGACAGGACGCTTCTGCTTTATCTTTCCAATTAATTAGTCTTTAAATCTGTATTTTGCATGTTTTCTCTTGATTTTTTTTCCTCTCGTTGACTCATTATCTGCAGCATCCTGCTCTTGTTTGGTTTATTATTATTATTATTATTATTATTAAACTGTATAAATCATTATTGAGTGTTCTCTCCGCTCCGCTTCTTTTGTTCATGCATCTCTGAAACAGACCGGCTCTTCACTTATCACGGCCTGTGCACGCTGTAATTACATCCTCACTGATTGTATCAGTCTTAAAGGTGCGGCTCTACCTCCGCTCAGGGGATACTGGGTTTGTTTTTGCTGGTTTCTCGTGTGCAGCGCTCTCTTTCAAATATAATCCAGCTCATCCACCCTTCATTGGATGAGCTGGATTATTGGATTGTATCCTGTTCAGTTGAAACCTGCTTTTATTCTTCAGCGCTGTTGAATTCTTGATTGTCATTGGTCAGATGGTGTTTTTAATTCCTGATATAAAAAAAAATACATGTAAATGTTGCACATCCGTTGTTGCTTGTTGATGCTAGTGTCACATGGGAAATGATGTCACCATCCCATAGCCTATAAGAACTGTGAGGTTTTTTTAATGGGTACCATGATGTGATGGGAATTGGGTGACACGGGTACACATGGTTCTGGGTTCAGATTATGCGTTTGGTGGATCAGCCAATCAACCAAGCGTCTTTGGAGAGTTGAAGGTTCTTAGCTTCCTGAGTGAGGAAAAAGATGAACGTTTGAGAGTACCACACTGCAGACAAGCAGTGGTACAATTTAGTATATTTTCTCTAAAACGAGTGGAAATGGAAATATGAACAAAATGCAGGATCACGTTTGTAGAAAAGTTGTTCGGTTCTCTTCTCTCGCTGACTCTTCTTTGACTTCACGCTCAGCATGCCGATGAGCAAGGACACCAAAAGCTCGCAATTCATCTCTGTCTTGCCAACTTTTTTTATATCTAGCTTTTGTCCTTTGCCCTGATTCCCCCCTCTTGTTCTTGTCCTCTTGTTCTTTACTCCCTCACTGCCTTGTTTTCTTTCCCCTGCACCAGAGCTGGCAGCCTCTCACCATTTTTCAATTATTGTGTGGTGTGCAGGGAGTGGAGGGGTGCCAGGGCTCCATCAGGGCACTTTGCTGCCGCCTGGCTTGCTCTTCTTTTTTAATGCTACTGGCTGTCCGTGGAAAAGAAGCGGCCTTCGCTATTGGGCTGTTAATCAAGAGGACAAGGCTGATCGAGCGCACTGGGCTGCTGGAGTGTACAAGATTACAGAGAATGCTATGTGTTTTTATGAACGTCCAGGACAACAGTTACTCGAGTCTGTAATGTATACAGTATATTCCCGATTATCATATCATCATCTTCTTTGCATCAGACTCTGATAATGAGCTGAAGTCTGGCCAGCTCCTGAATACCGGCCACATGCAATCATGTCTTAGCCTCAGGCTCTGTGGCACTGTGCATAAAACAGTGCCCCTATTGCACACACACTCTTCACCATGACACCTCTCGCACACTACTATTCACTGTGCTTCAGTCACACTCATTTGACCAGAGGCTCTGACTCTTGCCTATCAATGACCCTTCTTCATCCAGACTCCCGCTGGCACAAAGAAACCTCATCTTCCAGACCCTTCACATTATTCTAAGCCCCAATTCACTCCTGATTTGGAGCCCATAGGGTGCCAGTTAAGGTTGTTAACCGCCTTTAGGGTTGAGATTATCCATGCATTTTTTTCTCCCCATTTTTAGGCACGGTTCATAGCATCAAATTCGATGGAATCTTCAGAATTTCAGACGCCTTTTGTTCGTGCGGTTTTGAACGTTGCCCTGGTTGACCTCGTCTGCTGAGCGACGCGTCTTAACATCTGAACCGATGGAAGGGCCTCTTTTGATTAGGACTTATTTAGCATCATTGGTAGCACATGTCCTTGGGTGATGCATCATCTAAGCTACCGGATTTGTAATCCTGGCTTTGTAGCAGATCCGTTTTGCCTGGAGGCACACAGACATGCGTGCTTCTTTGCTTATTGTGCTTTGTTGAAAGATATGAGCGACTACCTCCTACATGACTCGCGTTTGGAGTTAACCTGACTCACGAGTCTTGGATGCTGAATCTTTTTATTCTTTGTCTTGGATTTCCATCTGGCCTGGAAATAAGCGTATCAGACTCTCGCTGGGCGTGGTGTGAAAATTCCACATGCAGACGCTCATCTAAGTTTCCAAATCTGTCATTGCTTAACTCTTGAATATTTTCTATTGTGAATACGATCGTTAAAAAGCTTATAATCGCTGCTTTCCAAAGAAATGTATCTGGTTAAGATCTGTTGAGGACTTTGGGAGTAACGGCAGGTTGAAGTCGGTACAACAGAATAAAAACTCTGCTCGCGTGACGTCAGGAAACTGCCGGTGCTTTTCTTTTTGAGTCACGGGAAAGCGGTCAGGCTCTCTCTCTCTCTCTCTCTCTCTCTCTCTCTCCTGATCAGTTTCTTACTGGATTACTCATCTATATCAATCAGATCACTTTCATAGGGATGTTCTCTCGCTCTCACTGTTTCTGATGAAGGATTTTCCATCTGTTAGTTTTGATGTTCAGATTCACGGGAGACTTTGAAGTGAGTTTTCATAGCTTTACCTACTTATTTTTTCAAATCAAAGTGATTCATGTAAATAAATAACTATTTTAGAATATAACTGGAGTTGTTTTGATGAAAAATATTGAGATCTTAGTGGTCGGAATAAGATTAAAAAAAACGGAAGTCAGAAACGCGAGTGTCAATTTCAGTTTGGTTAATGTGAATTGTTTATTGAATATGGATCAGACAGTTTTTTCGAGGTTCGCCTTGAAAGCTGTGAATGTTAAGCAAAATAATCATTTATATTCTTTCATATAAACACTAGTAGACCCTACTTCTGAGAAATACAAAGGCCTACAGAGCACAAAGAGGGGATTAGAAATAATCTTTTATTACTTTTTATTGAAGGGGTGGCACGGTGGTGTAGTGGTTAGCGCTGTCGCCTCACAGCAAGAAGGTCCGGGTTCGAGCCCCGGGGCCGGCGAGGGCCTTTCTGTGTGGAGTTTGCATGTTCTGTCCGTGTGGGTTTCCTCCGGGTGCTCCGGTTTCCCCCACAGTCCAAAGACATGCAGGTTAGGTTAACTGGTGACTCTAAATTGAGCGTAGGTGTGAATGTGAGTGTGAATGGTTGTCTGTGTCTATGTGTCAGCCCTGTGATGACCTGGCGACTTGTCCAGGGTGTACCCCGCCTTTCGCCCATAGTCAGCTGGGATAGGCTCCAGCTTGCCTGCGACCCTGTAGAAGGATAAAGCGGCTACAGATAATGAGATGAGATGAGACTTTTTATTGAGTGTACTGGTTTAACAGTTTTTTAAAAACCTTATTAGCATTACTAATTAAATACTAATTTCCGTAATTGAGTTTTACTAATTGTTCAAACTTTGTATTCAGTATACAACCATCTATGTTCCTGCCAATTTCCATGTAAATGTCTTGAAAAATAGAAAAGTTATTAAGAAAAAACATTTGATCTCATTGGTTAATGAGGCCCATTTTGGACCATGCGATCCTCATACGGAATATTACGGTTGTTTTCTAAAACTTAAGCCGTTTTTTTTTTCTTTGATCATTGATTTGTAAAATCTCAAGAATGGATAAACGTATTTTAATTCTGTAAAAAGTTTGTTGTTCTGCATTCAATTCTGAATTCAGTGAGAGTATATCACCTGATATGCCTGAATGAGTGTAAACCTCGTTCCTGAGTTTATTTACAGTTACACATAACTTTATCTGCCTCCAAAGTTGAAGCCATTTGAAAATGTTTCATTTCTTATTAATATCATGTAGAATTATGTTCCGTCAATAAAGCATAAATATAAAAGCCTCCTCTTGTAGGACTCTGTCACAGCTTGGACAGGCGTTTTCCTACAGGAGTTATAAATCGCTTTATTCTTCAGGCTCTAGTGGCAGCATCCAACCCCCCCCCCGCCACCTCTCTGGGGTGCCCTAATAAAGAGTGTATCAGCTTTTGGGCACAAGACAGTACTGCATTATTAATTTTGTTCGCCGTCTCCTCTGCCAGCGTTGCACAGCCGTGTGACGCTGGATAAAGCCGCTTATTAAATTGATAAGGATTAATCCCAGGTCTGGTTCTGGTGAGCGCTGATGTAAAGGAGGAACAGAGTTCTATCTATGCTTGGCCTCTATTTTAAGAATACTTCATGCAAATTAGTATTGTGCAAATTACATCTTCCTCACAAATCTCTACTCGGTTTGATTTATTCTTCAGTCATGGCAGGACACAAGTGCGTAACAGCATGTCGTTTATATTTTTACGAATCCGTGAATGAATCATTATCCATGTTCCAAGCAGGGGTCAGAGGACAGGCAGATGACATAATCTGAGGGTAATCAATAATCATGAACCAGGAGTAAACCATAAAACAAGGCTCAGAAATACACAATACCACTGACAAGACTTCGCAATCAGACAAAGACAAAGGGACGGTTTAAATAGACAAAGTGATCAAGAGATAAACAGCGAACAGGTGAACAGGGAAGTGAGACAGGGCAGAGACAGGATGGATGCCGAGACAAAAACACATGCCGCAAATTAAAGCACTCGGGGTGCACGTCATGCTGGGAAATGTGTGGACTGGGGATTTGTGACAGTTAGCAAATTCGGATGAGGCACTTTTTTTTAATCATATGCCAAAAATCTAATTAACTGAATGTCACCCCAATGAGCTATCCAGAGCAGAGGATGGGTTTGAATCTCATAAAGATGGGATATTACCATATAAGGCTTCACATTCAAAATTGGCTTGGGTGCAAGATTCATGGTTGACACTAAACATGACAATTCCAAATCTGGGTTCTTCGATATTAAAGAAATAACTCACCTTTTTAAAAAAAAAATCAACCCAGTTTATACAAACTGCCATCACTAGCATTACCAATTCCGACCCCGTTATCTGTCATCACACAACCAATACTTTGTTACCGGTACCAGTAGTAATATTTGCACACAATTAATTATTTGCACTTGCACTTTATGCAAGTAAGAAGGCTTAGCAAAGGGACCAGACATTTTGACGGGAACTTCGGCACTCCAGGTAGCTCCTGGATATGAAAATAACAATATATGAAAATATTAATTATGATTTAGATGTACAAACCTGAAGAAAACATAGACTTTATATTTATTTGGCCCACGGAAGGTTTTAGTTTCTTCTTCAGTGGCATTTTGTGAAAAACGGGTGAAATTGTCTGCAACAACTACCAACTGCGTCTTTACCATTATCTGCTGCAACGTGATCACGTGGTCTGGCTCAGCCAATCAGAGCATGAGAATCGATCAACAAATATATATCACGTCACTTCCGGTCATGCTAGACTCAAATCAAAGACAATTTCGTGGATTTGGATTTGCAGCAAATTCTGGGCAGTAGAGACGATATAAATCGCTTCAGCATTGAAAGACAAGTTTTTTTTTTTTTTTCTGGGATCGAGTAGCCGGCGCAGACCGTCTGTGTAGGCGGAGAAAACCGCCGGTCACCGGCGCTTGTGGACATCTCTGCAGTACTCAGTCCAGTCAAGGTTTTCTTCACCAAATACTTGAGAAATTTACTTCCTAGATTTTCAAAGACAAGTCTTTCTGCTCACTTCATTTTCAAACCCTATTCTATTTCTATAATCTATAATCTAAAATCATGTCAAGTCATAATGTCTCATTTTAGCTTGTCATTTCTAACAAATTGAAACTTTAACAGATTTGACAGTGAGAATGATGCCTAATATTCATCACCCACTCATCTATCTGCTGCTATGTACATTTTGTATTTATCATTAGCAATTTGTATTGTGGCAGCTAGCTATTAGCATTACGTTTGAGTTTTATATCATGCTAGCAAGCATTTTAAAGGATAGCAATAAACCTGTTGTTGGCTAACCTTGGTACTTTGACAAAAGAGGCAATAATTCACCATCAGTAACTTAAAGTGCTCATCTTATGAAAAAGACATCATAAAATCCTGGGTTTTCTGTGTGTGATCCGCTCAAATAGGTTGTAAAGTTCACTGATAAATAAAAAATTGGTTTGAAAAATATTTTTTTTGTGTCTGAATTCTGTTCCAAAAATCACTAAAAGCTTGTCCACAATTGTTAGATCGGAGCGATTTATTGGTCAGCGGCACTGCATGTGTGACATCATACGCGCCACTGCCTTCTTTTGTAAAGCTCTCGACACAACTTTCCAACAGTAAGGACGAAGAAGTGACTCAGCGTGAATAAGCGTGTTCTGGTTTGCTTTTAGATCAGTAATTGTCTGTCGTCTATCTAAGTATTAGGTATATTTGGCCACAGAAACTACCTTAAAATGTTATTGATTTGACTAAGGACAACTAATCACTAATAACTAATAACTTTTTTCTCTCCGTGCTTCCACGGAAGGCAGTCACATTTTTCTGCTCTCCCTCTCCCTCCTTTTTTTCCCTGCTTGTGCTTCTGTGTCTTGTCTTGTCTGCTGTACTTTTTGAAAAGACTCTTCCTGCATTACTTTCTAAACTAAAAAAAGCATGGAATTGATAAACTGGTCTCCTAACGAAATTGACACAGTTTTCTCGACGAGAAGTTTGGGTTCGGGGGAACCTGTCTGTCCTGCCGGAACGTTTGCGGCTGGTTACACGATGGACGCGTGGGAGCGGTGGCGGGTCGTGCGCCTGGCGATTCTTTCTGTGGAGGACATTGAAGATATCTACCTATTCTGAACCATGATTACAGGACTTTTGCTGATTGGATTAGGCATTGCCCTGGTATATCGAGGAAATCAGACAACAGTGACAGCTGTTCAAAGCCACACAAAGCTGCCCGATATGATTGGAGTGGTGGGCAAAGCTGTTGGCACTCAGACTGTGGACATTCAGAACGTTAACCACAAAATGGTTGTTATCTCGGAGCAGCTTTCAGCTTTGCAAGGAATACGTTTTTCGGAGATAAATTTGAATAGAATGGACAGATATGGACGAGCGGTGTGGATGTGCAAAGACTGCGTCTGGAAAGACCAAGCAATTCATATCTTATCGACATTCGGCGCCCTGAGACAGCACCAACCTTGGTTTAGGCCATTGCTGAGGAAACATTTCCCCCTGAAGGTCACTGCCGGGAGACACTCTCATTCCTCACATTCCTCTCTAACTCTCCGCGGTCGCCATTTTTACCCCCAGTGTGACAAGCGGGTGCGTGACCAGCGCCTTCATGGCTGCAGGAGCGGACGGCTGCTTGCTTGCGCTGGATTACCTCCTCCCCTCCCCCCACCCCCTCCCCCCCCTTACCCCCTCCCCCTGATTCCCCCCCTCAAGTCCGGTGTTTAAAGTGTACTTGTGTTGTGTGCTTATGTGCAAAGGTTTTTAAATGTTCCCACACTGTACTCCTGACAGGAGCATAGTGGGGGGGGGGGTGTTCTTTTTTTCCTTATCTCTCCTCATGTTGTGTTTCCTTTTTATCTTTATCCCTGTCTTCCTGTCCTGTCTACCCTATGTCAATTGTATGTTGTATATGTACGGATAGGTTGACGGCTAATTTCGCTGGTACATGTGACTAGTGACAATAAAGGGTATCATCATCATCATCAATTCAAGCAACAGGTTAACATGAAACACAAGCTGGACACTTCCTGTGCAGCGGTGAGCTCTTTTGGACGGTACTTCTGACTTCTCTTTCCAGATGGTAGGAACTGCTCCGTGTACCAGACCCCACTCAAATCCTTTTACATGAATTTACTTCACAAATTTATCTTTTTCAAAATGTATGGAGCAGACACCAAACCGTCCTGTTGGCTTGAAGTTACCTCTCAAACCCATTCATGCTGTAAGTGTCCTGCTGACTTTGGGCTATAATGGCTCGAAATTCCACTTTTTTATTTTTATTTTTTTATCAGCTACACTTGAACAGCCCTGAACGACACACCTCTTAAGGCCTCTGCATGCTCTTGCGACAAGGCTTTCGCAGATAGCTTTTCACAGACAGTTGTAATTTATTGTTGAGCGGGGGAATAGGCGTGCGCGATGTTATTCACCGGCACAACGCAAGGGGGCGCGAAGTCGCTAGGAGTAGTTGGTGGGTGTGGTTAGTGGAGTGTTTATCCTCTGGTTACTTATAATGACTAGAACTTTTTTATAATGACTAGAACTGGAGTCGTATATGCCGCTTTTCCACTACAAACGCGGCTGAGTCGGGCTGAGCCGTGCCATGATGAGTCGAGCTGAGCGGGGCTGTTGGAGTTGCATTTCGACTACAACCACGCTGAACCGTGCTGGCTGGAAGTGGGTGGACACATTGGGTGGAGTTAGCGAAAGTGGGTGGACGTCAGGTGATGTCGTTAAGCAGCGCAAACAGTGACATCAGTGATCTTTTAAGCGGTAGTCTCACGACCCGAATAGTAAACAATAAACATGGAGGACATGGAGTCGTTAGTGTTGCTGGTCTTGGTGCTGTGGCTTGTTGTCACCGACAACGCCAACAGATACTGGCAAGAGCGTATAGATGAGGCGAGGCGCATAAGGCTTCAGAAATTCTCGTAATTCGTAATTCTTCTTCTTCCGGGTTTACAGATCCCAGCGTGCTCGCGGGGCGTGTGTGGGCATGTGAGGACACTCCTCCTCACCAATCAGTGCACAGGGGAGTGTCTGCTCACGCCCCCAGCCTCACTCGGCTCGCTTTGGCTCGCTTCAGCCCCACTCCAAAACGGTGCGAGTTTTAGGGGCTAAGCAGGGCTGAAGCGAGCTGAGTCGTGCTGGTTTTTGGTAGTCGAAACGCGAGCCGTGTCGGGCTGAAGTGAGCTGAAGCGAGCTGAAGTGAGCTGAAAAAGGGTAGTGGAAAAGGGCCAATAGATGTACGTACTTCCTCACTTCCTCAATCAACCGCTCTTCATGCTGCTCCATCTTCGCTCGTGTTTTTAAAAATGCCGGTCGTGAAAACAAAACAAACCGGGAAAGTAGGGAAGCGGAAGTGCGTGTACAGCGGGTAGAGTGGACCAATCAGAGCCCTCTTGTCTGCGAGGCTTCTGCGGTGGTCACAATTTTTGGGAGGTGCGCGCAGAGCGTCTGCGAAGGTGGGGGGGCTACGCAGACACTGTCTGCGACACCGTCTGCGAGGACTGGGTTGTCAGCATAAATTGGCCTTTAGGAGACATGCTTTGGTTTTAGTTTTGTTTTGGAATTAAAAAAAAAAAAAATCATTAAAAACGTGCTACATTTTGCAAAGCAAACGAAGCCAGAAATGCCACGAACTTTCAAGCGTTGCGCTTGTATGATGTCACGTCCTTTGAATGAACGATAATTTACCAGGAACGCATTCATGTAACGGCGGATTCGAAGAGCCAAACTTTACCGGTTAAATAGAACAAGTTCCTGGTCTCGTATTAAAATACAATTTAGACAGTAAACTATTTAACATGTCTAGTTTTATAAGGTATAATTTCCAGGAGTGATGTCATTTTCATAAGACTAGCACTTTAAATCAGTGTCGGTGATTTTTTTTTCTTTCAGGAAGCTTTCTTGTACTTTTACTTTCATACATTAAGGTCATTTAGAAGGTCATACATCTCTACTGACATATTTGGAACTCTACTGAAAGATTTTTTTAAATTTATTTTCCTGAGCAGGCAGATGCCTGGGATTGGTTAACTGTAGTATCGTTCAGCTTTGAGCTCATGATCTCCTCATGGTAGACTGAAACTAGCCAAAACTGTTAAAGGTAAATTAAATCTAACATAGACATCATATTAACTGGCTCCTCTTGGCTTTCATTTGTAAAATATTTGAATTTTTTTAATAATCCACCAAGTATTGTGCATGTTTAAGATCAACATCAAACTTATTTTAAACTGTTAATTGGTGCTGGCGAGAGCTTTTCAGGAAGACCGTTAACCTGTGTATTTGGTGGAGAGGGACGTGTCAGTGCAGGTGAACAAGGCCAAAGGGAGACTAGGGGAAAAGTGCAGCCATCTGTCCATGTTTCAAACAGCAACCACTCTTCGCTCTTAACACCCAACATCTGTTACATAACCTAAATGTGTTCACTTAAAAGGTGAATCCTAGTGGAGAACATTGTTAATGGAGAACATCATCCTGTACAAGAACAAGCAAAGAAGATGTTCAGCAAAGAAATTCCCCAAGGTTTTTTTTTTTGATAGTTACTGTATGTGTTTGTTGCATCTTAAAGTGGTTCTCACTTGGAAGGGATAAGCCATATGATGATTTAGGGTTCTATATAGAACCAGTGTAGAAATATCTTATATTCCTGTCAGATTTTCAGCCTCACTTGAATGTTTCTCGATTCTCAATGAACTCTTATTACAGAGATTTCTCCAAAAACTTTCACAAAGATGTTCAAGACACATTAAGTCAAATTGTTATTGTGGGTTTTTTTAGTCATTCTATAAGAAAGCAAAATACAATTAAAGATAACCAGCAGCTTGCACAGTTCTGATCTTGTGCATTATCACGCCACTTATATTAACATATTCGTTTATATCATTGTAATTTCAGCTCTGTTGCACCAAGTTATAGATGATGAAATGTGCCATGATAGTGGAATTATTATTCAGGACTAAAAATGCTTTCAATCTGTTCATCTAAAAAGCCTCTGTGCTTGGTGAGGAGGTTTGTTTTGCTCTCTTTCTCTCTTCGATGTTATCAGAAATGAAGGGGACATGGTAATTAAACATTTGTCTCTGACATTGGAAAGCTCTGAAAGGACAGTTCTTGGCTGAATTCTACAAGGATGTTGGCTGGATTTTGAGATTTGGCTGACCACTCCACCTGATCTCACTGACCTTCATCAGGCACCAGCTGCACGGCCCAATTTGTGCTGGAGTTGTTGCGTTCCATTCTGGCTAATGACCCCTTTCAGTGTGTCGATGAAGTCAAGCTCTGACGAACACCTTTAGCCTCAGTTCAGAGACGTGAAATCAACCCTCTGTTGTGTGTTTGTGTGTGTACATGTGTGTTTGTGTGTGTGCAGATCGCAGGTTTATATTACTGCACTCATTTTAATACATTATCATTGCTCTAGTAGGCTTTGCAGTTTCTCAATAGCATGACCAAGTTCATTTTTCTTTTATTAACTAGTGGTGTGATGATTGGATGATTTGGATCGATGCAAAATTTGATTTAAAAGGCAATGATCCATCATCGAAAAAAGGACAAACTAGAAGGGCACTTGGTAGAGCACATACCTCTGCCAAGCCACAAATCCGGATTTGCATCAAAATTGAGTCAATTGTTCCTTGGCCCATGGATCACCTTTCGTCCAAATTTCATCAAAATCCATTCCCTACTTTTTCAGTTACGTTGGGAAAAGACAAACAAACGAAGATGAAAACATAACCTACTCCAACAAAAATGGCAGATGTAACAACTGGTGCACTGAAAAATTATTTTGCGTAAATAATTGAGGTAGATTTGCTGTAAATCTGATGCTTTTAATTTAGTCATTATCTCTGCCAACTTTGTTAGAGGAGGTTATGTTTTGGTCTCCGTATGTTTGTTTGTTTGTTTGTTTGTTTGTTTGTTTGTTTGTTTGTTCTCAACTCAAAAAGTACTGAACAGATTTTGATGAAATTTGGTGGAAAGGTGAGCCATGGGCCAAGGAACAATTGATTAGATTTTGATGCAACTATAACCCAATGTTCCCAACGTAACTCAAAAAGTAGTGAATGGATTTGGATGAAATTTGGCGTCCAGCTTTAGTAGTATCCTTGGTTCAAGTGATTTTGGTTTTGATGTTGATAATACTGTATGTGGCTTGGTGGAGGTATGCACTTGACCGATTGCCCTCATAGTTCTCTATGTTTTTATCATTCATGAATTAATTTTAGGATTCTAGAGGAAAAAAGTTGGTCATATATCGATCAAAGGCGAATCAATTATATTGTATTTTATCATAGCAGATCCAGTGGTATTGTCAAACATTAAACAAATCACTGTCTTCAGAACTGAAATTGTATCATATTATTTAGAAGACCCTTATCATTAACTTCAAATGAGGAAAAAGAAACAGCCTGGGGAGAGAACAACTGTTTATATCTGCTAAAAGAGAAGCAATTACTGGAACTACACTGCAAAACATGACATCTCAGCGACGTGAAAATACCCTAAATATAGTCAAATTGATCCAGTATTTCATGTAAAATGAGAATAAACTAAATATCTGATTATTAAACCTATTTGTAGACATTTTTAATTCACTTCAAGCTTGACATAGTCTTGTTCTATTGTCAGATAACATCTCTAAATGATCTGCCAATAGAATCAGAAAATGTTCAGCTTGAAATGTTTGAAGGTGTGAATAATTATTTCATAATAAGAAATATTAGAGAAATTTGCCCATGTTTAAAGCGAGACGGCCTTTCGATTTCATGAAATTGGTGAAATTTAGTTCCCTCTGAAATGTGGTCACTGTGATATCTGTTTATTTCTGTAATATCTCACAAAATATCAGGCCATTCTGTGGCTGGGAAGTTATTTAATTTGAGGGGATTAAAGCAAATAATGTGCATGAAATCGCTCGCTTTGCACAGTCAAGCAGACAGAGGAAGTCCGTGTGCGCATGCGCAGGTTTACCTTCTTCTTCTTCTTTTGGGTTTTACAGCAGCTGGCATCCACAGTGTTGCATTACTGCCATCTACAGGTTTCCCTTTGAGCGTGCACTGACAGTTCCATCATTCTGTCGCTAAACGAACAGCTGATCACACCGAGGTGCTCGCTGAGTGCCGATATTTATTAGTTTGGTCCTGCGTTTCCTTTCCTTCGTATATAACATAACGTCTTTTCTTCTCACTTTCCGTTACTGTAGTCGGTCTTTCACGTTTCATTTGCACACTCACGTTCTCCATTTTTCTCTCCTGTTTCAAATTTGTATCCCACAATGCCTTGTGTGAACGGGGAAAGCCCACCACGTGATGCATGATGTAATATCTTGAATTGGGTCATGGGGAAGCAGGAAAAAATAGCAGGGAATTTAGGGCCACATGGCCTTAAATTCATTAATTGTTCTATTTAAAAAACGAATAAAATTGGAAGTCTGTGATTCAAATTCAGTAGCTTTCGGTCACTAAACAAAAATAATTGGGTGTCGGGAAAAATTTTTTTACGACCTACACTTGAAAAATCTGAAAGGCAGTCTAGCTTAAAGATATTGTCACTTGTTAAGATTTCTCTCTCTTTTTTTTTACAGTGTCTTGTTTTACAGATGATGTAATTATAAATGGATAAAAATGACATTTTCTTTCATAAATAACAATTTGGAATAGTTTTGTGAATTGCTGTGTTATAAGAGGAATGAAACAGTTTAGGAATAAAGCACTTTAGTATAAATACAGAGGTGATTATAGGAAATCATGTGCTGATTGGTCGAGAGATTTGGACTATTTCTCAATAATCACCTCGAGTGACTCGGCAAATTGGCGGCCAATCGCTTTGTCACCGTAAGTGAGGAAGAATCACAAATTATGAAAGAGAATG